>NC_143568.1:68902954-69208181 GCF_054136105.1 Typopeltis vanoorti | reverse complement strand
GAGCAAATGACAACTCAAAGGACAAAGCAAACGAACTGCAACAACCATACAGAACAAAGCTGACCATTTCAAAGTCAGTGAAGGAACGTCTACCTAACAAAGCCGTCGTACTCTTCAATATACGTCATTTCCGTTCTCTCCCTCCATTTCCTTGACTGCATGGAAGCACTTGGTGACACCAGCTTATGTTGCTTCCTTTTTATCATGACGTACATTTTTATTTCTCGTAGCTTTTACCTAATAAAATCACATAAGTTGCTATTTTTTTATTAAAAAAAAAACGAACACTTTTCAAAATTCTGGATTATAATAACATAATGTTTGAATATTAGCGAATATTGCTGCTTTGGCATGCGGGGTCGCACCCCTAACTTCACGAGAAAGGTTAAGAGGACTCGCAGTATATTTAAAGATACCCCAAGGCGCCTGTCACTCAAATTAACCATCCTGAATTTTGATAAATTATAATAAAAACATAACCTTTTGCCCCTAATATATTTAAATTTACCGTTCCCGTATTACATCCTGTTAAAGGTCAATCTGAATTGTCTTTCGCTAATTCGTTTGTTAACAGATTAAGAAAATCGGATTCTTTTCATTTTGTGTGTGGGAAAAAAAACAACGAATAAAATTTACTCTTGCGGATAGGATTTGGATTCTTCTTTCTCAAGTGGGTGACACGTAGTAGACCAGTCGAACACATTACGTTTCTTGTAGCTACAGGATAGAATGAAATCATCTCACAATCTCGACTGAATGCGTGACATTTAGTAATCAAGGGGACTTGTGTGAAATCTCGCCACCAAAGACAGCTGATTCTTTACGCACCAGATTAAGCGGTTCTTTTATAGGAATGTAATGAAATATTTTAGGTGTCATTTTCTTCAACATATGAGCCATTGTGATTCGCCGATTTAAACCTGTACGCCATTGTAATTATTATAATAGTGCGTATTTTCCCGTACTTTCGGATGGGTATTATTAACCTTTTACCAGGATTTAGTCCACTTAGCATAAAAAAGTAACAAACTTCAGGAATTAATTTCTGCCATTATACCTAACTTAAAGCATGCGTTACACCACAGCGAAATACCACATGATACCAACTAACTTAGTGTGAAAGAGAGAAAAAAAAACTGTATAGTGAACATTGTGGACGAACGTAATATATACGTAGGCTGTTCATTAAGTAATAAGACTATATTTATACAGAAAACAGATTACCTTTAATCGTCATCATTTACATGGTCTTTTTCGAAGTAACTACTGTGAGACGCGATGCATTTGTCCCAACGTTGCGTCCACTTCTTAAACACATGTGAAAGTCAGTTTTTTGAGAGTTCTTTCAAAACCGCCTCCGCAGCTTTTACACATGCTTTGTTGCTTTCGAAATGGCGGCCTCTTAGTGGTTTCTTGAGCTGAGGAAACAGCCAGAAATCGCACGGTGCGAGATCAGGACTGTATGGAGGGTGTGGTAGGATATCTGTGTTGTTCTTCTGCAAAACATCTACTACACAACCAGCAATATGTTGCCTTGCATTATCGTGGTGCAATAAGAAGCCATTCTTCAGCAATGGACGCTTCCTTTTGACGTGCTTGATGATAATATTGTCTCTGTGATGGACGTTGAAGGTCTTCCCTCACGTTCAAGATCTTCCACATTTTGCCTTCCTTCCTTAAAAGTTTTATGCCAGCGAAAAACACTTGCCCTCGACATTGCTTCATCGTGGAAAGCTTCGCGTATCATGTTAAAAGTGTCCGATGCCGATTTTTGCAAACGCACACAAAATTTAATCGCATAACGCTGTTCCAAGGACGCTTCCATTTCGAAGACTGGTCGCACTGGTTCCTGCTAACATCGCTTTTTGGTAATGCAACCTTATAAATGAACCAATAATATGTTACACGTAGCGGATATGAATTGTTAAATTTTGCTCATTCAGCAATACTAAACTTAATTGCAATTGCTACATTTCAAATTATCCTTGGTAATCGCACTCCACCGCAACATAAAGTTAATTTTTTTCTTTTAATTTGAAATGCCTTCTGATATTGTAATTAGAAAGTATTTCAGAATCATCTTTTCGTAATAATTACTTCAACTGGCTACATCTCAATTGAGATCGTGGAATTTTTTCCCCTAATTAAATAACTTATGCTGATAACGCACTTTTGTTATCCTTATCAAGTAAATCACTTTTTTTTTACCTGCTCTGTGTACTACCTCTTGTAACCAATCATTACACCATATATGTTGTGTTCTTTGTGCTTTGCGGGATGAAAACCCCCAGATGAACTGGAATAAAAACCCTGCTGTCCACGCCCAAGACTGGGCGTGGACAGCAGGGTTTTTATTCCAGTTCATCTGGGGGTTTTCATCCTGCAAAGCAGGCAAACCTGGAATTTAAGATACACCGGGGCATAGGGCTGACCAAGATATTACGGCAAGGTAAAAGGAAGATGATAGAAATAGGAGATATTGAAGATCTAACCTTATTTCATAGACGAAGAGTGAGGGAAAAAAAACAAACTTCCAAAGTTAAAAAATTTCACCAGAGAGATTATGAGAACACAATTCAGAGGTTCGAATTGATCAATTTTTTTCCAACTCATGCCTGCTTCGAAGGTGAAACGCGAGACAATGCACTTCCATTCGCAGTTTCTCGCAGTTTCCATACTTCAGATTATTTACTTTGTAAAGGTATGATCAAAATATTCCTTTTGTTTAATATTTTCGATGTGCCAAATTCTGTTTATGCAAAATTTAGTTACGTTTATTTAGTTATTCAAAGCACGGCCATTGTTAGAAGGCCAATATATATTTCGGACGATTTCAAAATTGAAAAATTGAAATACAAGCGTATTTCAATTCATTGTAATAATAAATCTGCCGCTTTCTGATGGCAGTTTCATGTAAACAAAAGCATCGAAATTATGTAACTCGGTTTCAAATAAACTTACTTAAAGTCCTTAATGATTATTAAGGACTGTAATCGTGTACAAATCTTTCCACCATTTACACATCGCGATAATAAAATTTTCCCGTTGAATATCCATACGAATCTGTGAAGATATTCTTGCAATATATCTGTTGGCAAGAATATCTTCACATTCAATGTACATATGTTGCAAATCCACCTTTAATAAAATAAGCAAATAGAAATTAATGGTGTTCCCATTCCCTCCCTTATAAATTTCCCTGAAAGCTTTCGCCTTCTCCAAACATGACTAAGGATTCACTTCCTCGAGTGGAGCCTTTTTGGTTGACTGCTTTATTGGCGCAAGGACAAGAAAAAGTCGTCCTGTACCAGCAGAAAGACACAACTCACGATGTACACCTAGCTAATTGGGTCGATATTCCAAGATCCCCCCACGCCTCTCCTGTACCTCAACACCTTTCCACATTACATCTACTGAAAATTCACTGATCAGAAGTGGGGGAAGAGAACACGTTACGTTACTCTTCACACACACATCGTGAATCAGGAACATCAATGTTTTCGACTATCTACTCGAGTTGCGCCAGTCTCAATAGCACCTCCCACTCCTATCCCTCATCCCTCCACGCCACTCCAACATCGCATATTCTATTGATAACTCACCTGAACTGCTTCAAAAATATGATGCACGTGTCAGCAGAACATCAACCATATCGTCTGACCCGCTTTCAAATAAACTATCAACTTTTCACCTACTGCAAACTCATGTACCACAACTAGCTGGAAGTATCTCGAAGTATCGCTGTGTACCTGATGCTTTGATTCTTGGAAGCAAATTTTCCCAGGGCTACCTAGGAATTATTTGCCGAACAAGATCAAACACCGGTAACTCCATTCAACGGTAGTGAATCCATCTTGACTACAGAAAGCTGTTTTACGGAGGGGTTAATTTAAAATTTCTTTTTCACTGCAAAAAGATGAATTTCATCTTGAATTTCAACTTTTTGCAGTGAAATGTATGGGAAATTTATGTTACCCAGTACTCGATTTAATCCCTAGCCGAAAATAATAATTAATTAACTGGCGAATACTTCAAGTATTTTGCCATATTCACCATATGTTAATTAAAATTAGATGCTAGACGAGAATTAAATCTTGACTCCGCTATTTCACCGAGCTTACATATATATAGCTTTTTTTGAATATTGTTTGAAAGTCCACTCATTGTGTCGTAATACCTACGTCATAATTGATGATGTATTTTATAAAGACAAACTCGATATTCATCTTTATAGAGCATTTCGCATGTCACCCAACACATAAATGTATACATATACATTTTTTAAGTGTTGTGGGCACGGCCTACACATTGTGACGCAATGCACACGTCGAAATTGAAAATCTGAGATGAGTGCACAATGAACTTGTCCCCGCTTCGCTATCCAATGCTAGTACGTTGAATCAATAGTAGAACACCAATAGCCCAATATTTTACAGAAATTAAGAAAAAACGAGTTTTTTTTTTCATGATAAATTCAAGAAGGTGCATTGCCAAAATATCCTGCAGGACAGTCATGAAAGCAGTCAATAACATGTTGGGCAACCCTTTGCAGCTTTAACCACTTCAACACATCGTGGAAGGCCGCCTACATTTGGTGGTCTGATGGTATGGTAATGGTTTTCCTGGCTTATCCTCGGACCTATGTTTGTCGTTCCACGAACATTGGACTCCTACCGAGAGGTATCTGAACATTCTGGACAATGCAATGCTTTATGGCGTTTCTACAGAACTGACCATTGTCTCTTTCAACAAGACAATACACCCTGTCATAAGGCTGCTGCTGTAATTGCTGCCTTTGTGGATATGAACGTCATAAATGCGGTGCTCACACAATAACCCATGTCACTTCAACAGGGTTCATGGCCGTTCAAGGCAACAAGTTAATTTCAACTTGTCTGAACCACCTTTTTGTTGTACGCGCACCATAGAATGATGCATTGTCCTGCTGGAAGATTCTAAGAAAATTACGCCATTTCTCCAGCAAAATGATTTGCGAGCACATCATGGAACCTAGATGCACTGAGTCTCGTTCCCACTACATTTGGGCCCACACCTGCAGAACTGTTGCCTGTATCATGACACCACTAGAATCCTTCACTGTGGGCACGAGACAATATTGGACATATCTCTCGTGAAGTCACATCTAGATCTACACTCGTCCATCCAATTGATACACAATAAACCGAGCCATCACTCCCTATCAATTTCGCCCACTAGTCACTAGTCCAGCGCTAATGCTCTTGACACCAGCGCTGACGCTGCCGAGATGAAAGGTTTCGAATTCTCAGCCCGCCCGATAAATCTCATTTCATGAAGAACCACCGGGACCATTGCCAGCAGCTGTGATTAAGAGTGGTCCTACGAGTCTTCATAACCTCTCGGGCAATGTCCCGTTTCTTACTGTCCAGAAGGATAAACGGTCTTCCTGATCCTCGTGCACCGTTGTAGCACCTTGATTCTCGCATTTCTGTACAATTTCATGTACAGTGGATTCCCGGTCACAACCCTGATCTCACGGATGGACTTGCCACTTATATGGCATCCAATGATCACGCCTTTTTTAAAGTCACCTACCTGATGTGTCTTGGGAATGCTTTCCAGCTGTGTCTTGCAAAACGTGCATGTATGTCACCTTCCTTTTATAGCAGACCTCATGCAATGTTTTATGGGAGGCCAGTACAGTATATAGAGATGATACAATTTATGTTATTGGGAATGTTGGAATCGAAGACTCACTGTGGCAGTCTCGAATACAATGTGTGTGATACCGCTGCCTACTGACACGGATGTCAAACACGCTCACTAATAGTGCTTACATGTGACTACATCTCCTTTGCGAAACACATTTCGGTTATTAACTAGTTTTCAAGCAAAAAAATGTAGTCCACACTTTCTTGCGACTTGCGCTGATTTCGGTTTCCAGAGATGACGCTTTATATTGAAAACAATTCTGCTTCTGGCGAATAAAATCCATTTAAGTAGCTTCACCATCTCTCTTCGCTTCGTGGTATATAAGGCCAAGAGCCATCTTCTCCGGTTAATCCTCTCTTTTGCAACTAATTCTGATGCTCTCTGAACTAGACTTCATCTATTATTGTCTGTCAAATTCGTTTATATCTTCTCTGCTTTTCCATCTTGGATCCATATCAAAACGGCAATCTTTTACGCTTGGAATCTTTTTTTCTGTCCATTCTGTACATGTCAAATTGTTCCTCACAATATGGTGTCCACTGGTGATGGTTTATTGATTTGTTTATATAATTCATCATTTGTTATACATTGGGGCAAAATATTTTTAATTACACAAATACTTTAAAAACCTTTTTACAATTATTATTAATTATAATCATTATCGTCAGATATTCGTGGAACTAAACAACTCATACCATGCCCAGCAGATGGGTGTGGTGAGTGCGCGGTGTACGTCTCTTACCAGGGTGCATAACCTCAACTATGAAGCTGGGAGGTAGTGGGCTGGTGGTAGGGTTCTGTTTTTCCTGTCTTGTCCTCGGACCTCTGTTTGTGGTGCCACGATCATTGGACTGCATTGTCCAGAATGCTCAGATACCGACAGGTATCTGAACATTCTGGACAATGCAGTTCTTCCTAATTTCTGGCGTTTCTACAGAACTGACCATTGTCTCCTTCAGCAAGACAATGCACCGTCTAGTAATGCTGCTGCTGTAACTGCGTGGTTCGTGGACTTGAATATTACCACACTTGACTGACGTCCACAAAGACCTGATCTCAACTCTATTGCAGATCTGTGGGATGAACTAGAGCGTCGGGTGAGATCAAGAGGCCTCCGCTTCAGAACGGTCTGAGATCTCATTTCAGTATTATTTCCAGCTTCTCATTAATATAATCTATTGTGTAAATCATGTGATCTGTATTGTCAAAGAAATGAAGCATTCTTGTCTCTCGTGTTAAGGCATTCGCGAGCACTCATATGCATGTTACAGAATTAGATTTAAATGCGTATGTTGTCGCAATTGGAAGTTGATATTTATGCACTGTAAACAAGTGTGTTTTGGTAAAAATAATAATAATAATAATTCTAGTTAATCTGACAAATTCTCAGTTATTTAAATTGTGATATATGATTATCGTACCTTTTTCCTCTTTTACTGCAGATTAACTAAATTAAATAAATAACTAAAATATAATTATTCTTATTAATAAGAAAAAATATTATTGTTCTCATGTTAAAATTGAAATCAACATTCCAAATAATTATATTTCTCATAAAGCAGTTTGAATTAGATTTTATTTCTTAAAAATTAGACTGGTTATCCCTACAATTAAACAGTATTTCCTTTTTTATGCCAAATCCCATGAATACATCCGAAGAGAAAGAAGTGTTATCCATTAAAAGATGCTAATTATATCTTGTAGACTTCTTTGCAGAACTCCACTAGTACAAATACCCATTACAGTAGTTATGTGCATATTTCTTTTTCTCACGTGTTTATTAATTGCGTAACAGGATACTGAATCGTAGATTTATTTCTGAAATACAAAAACCGGAAATTATGTATATAAACTTAACTAATATACAAATGATGATGCAAGTAATGATTTTATTTTATTGACACATAGCAGTGCCAGGCACCCAATTGTTATTAGAAGATCAATTCGAATTTTAAGGTCTTGGAGGTTCCAGAATTTTGTTTCTGTTCTGACATGTCTTTGGCACATCACTAACTGTCAAACATCTCTGTTATGCTTGACAGTTAGTGATAGAACATGAAAATGTCATTATATATATATGCATATGATTTCGGGGAAATCATCTCCCCATGCTTTCAAAGTCTCAATGTAAAATTCGGTGTCATATTTCTTTAGGGTTTTCAGCTACAGGTGCCTCCAAAGGGGAAAGTTATTTTATGGCCACCCTCTATATTTTGAGATCTGTTCTAAAACAGGAACTTTTAATTCAATTTCTGTGTTAGACTTGTGAAGGAAATTGATTTCCCAAGTTGCAAAATCACTTGAGATCGCACAGTTGAAAAAGTTATTGAATATTAAAATACCAAGATAGAGTTCCTAAGACATTAAAATGCAGAACGGATAGAAATCTTGAACATAATATGCCAACCATCACTGTAGTCGAACAGCAACACGTGCGGCTTATTGATGTGGCGATACCAGTAGGATAACAGAAAAAATGCATGAAAAACTGACTAAGCCTGTTTTACTGGATATAAAACAGATACCCATATTAGACAGGCATATTCCACTGGCTTCATAGACTTCGCTGTTCCGACTTTGATTCAGTACAATAACAACTGAAGAGTATTTGAATAGTCGTTCTGAACTCTGCAACTAACGAAAACGGGAGAGCTCAACCTGTATGTTGCGAAAAGAATACTGAATTAGCTTCGAACAGAATTCGGCGATTTCCGCTACCGAATGAGTGCACTGAATTCAGATGAATTCAAAGCATTCTTAAAGCAGTATTTTGTATGCATTACGAGCTGCTCGCTTCCCTTCTGTAGAGGAGTAGAGTACACGAAACTCTTTAATACCTACTTCTTCAACACAGCACACTTGAGCAAGATCACTGTAGATTTTTTCCTGCCTTTCATGGTAAAAACTAGTTTTGTAACTTTCTTCTCCCATTCTGTTAACTAACCTGAGATGATCTCCGCCCATACACATGAATTCTAGAGATATCAATTCCTTACGAATATCATCATTCCCAGTATGATTCTGTGTCACTGATGCCATCTGTTCACTATTTTGTTTTTTTCTTTTCACACAACTGTCTTCCTTGTGCTGTTTAGTTTTTGATCTTTGCTTTCTTCCTGACTCGGTCCTCAATTCAGTAAGTCAAAACCGATTTGAACACTCTCATATAAAGCGGCTTTAGTGTTTTGACTAATTTCTTTCTTATTTCATATAAATTCGGTTGACTCTCCACTACGTCAACTTTAATTATTCTATTGCCTATTTGAGATTTAATTTGTTATTTCTGCTAAAAGGTGTGAGTAAATGGTTTACTTATTTTAATCAGTACGCATTCAGGATGCAATTGATATTTCCATGTTCCTTCTCTTGTTGCAGTAAGGAATGTGCAAGAAAATACAATTTTTTTTCTTTTCGAATCTATCTCTACCTAATTCTGACATCAATTCGACATAACAGCAGCTTGTTGTTTTCCAAGTTTCCATTTAAAACTTTTTCTTACCCTTTTGTTGTCATGCTTCTTAACAGTAACTCTTAATAGAGAATTCCGCAGTAATTCTAACATTCAGCTTAATTCCCGTTTTTACAAATGGAAACTATGAGAACTCTACTGCAGTTTTCTGGAACTACCTTCTGGATTCTGCAGCGTCGCCACTGCAGAACGTTTATACTTCCATACTTCGCCATTTCTGTTTAAATATCCTCTATCCCAGTTGTCTTTCCACATTATATTTTGATGCTTTTTCTACCTGTAGTATTGAAATGTACTCTTCTTTGCATTCATATTGAAAATTTGTGGTATGTTTCTGTCACTGCTGCTTGATTCGTTAAGAGTCTTGTAATTATCGGAATTCGCAACATCGATCCAAATTGCTCCGCTTCACTACAGTAAGTGGCCTTACCCAGCAAAAAAAAAAAACAAATATTAAGAAGAAGGAAAGCTCTGAAAGTGACGAATTCCAAATATACACTGACGGAAGCAAAACCGAAAGGAACGTCGGTTGTTCGTTCACTGCATACAACAGACAGTCCATTATACAAGACCACTGTTCTAGACTGCATCCTCTCTGTTCCAACAACTAAGCAGAACAATTTGCTATAGTTCAGTCACTTACATATCTCCAGGAATTAGAACTCAACACCTCTCAGCAAAAGACAGCAACAATCTATAGCGATAGTAGAAGCACTAGAGACGGCATAAAAAAACCAGAACAACCATATTGCATTGATAGAACAGACAAGAAATCTGGTTCAAAATCTCACTCTAGGGCGATTGGAAATCAATTTCTGCTGGGTGAAAGCGCATACTGGAATAGCAGGAAACCAGAGAGCGGATCAGTTGGCTAAAGAAGCAGCTAAAAACGAACGGCTAGAAACAAGTTACCAAAAATTCTCGAAATCTGCAATAAAAAAAAACTTGCAGAAAAGAAAAGCCTAGACATGTGCGAAGAAGAATGGAAAACATCAAAAAACGGATCAACAACAAAAGAATTCTTGCCGAGCATCAGAAACAGACTCCGGCTGAAAAGACACGCCATTTCTCCAGGTTTAACCACGCTACTAACGGGACACGGAAAACTAAGACACTACCTTCACAGATTCCATATCCTGGAATCACCATCGTCATTTGCAGTCCACACCTTCAACAGACTGTTGACCACATACTTTACGACTGTCAGCTATTGGACTCCATCCGGATGCCCCTAATACAACACGTTATCACTTCCGGAGACAAGTGGCCAGTGTCAAGACTGAGACTCATCGAAAACTGTTACATAGAATTAACTAAATTTGCTAATAAAATCAATTTCCAGTCCCTGTGATCTAATACACATACTGTTATTATGTGAATTATACTGTATGGTGTTAATATATGTATATAGAAAAATCTAAATGTAAATATGAAAATTAATACAAAAATATAAAGCGAAATGTTAATCAGTACTTATAAGCTACATGTAATATAGGCATTGTAATGCAATGGAGCATGTAGGAATAAATTACCTCCTGATAGGGTTACTATTGGGAGGATAACGAAACACACACACACACACACGCACGCACGCGCTTGTGTCAGCAACAACAGAATGAGCAGTTGTTAGGTACTACTCTATAATTACTTAATAATCTTAATCTAGAAACTTATTCGTATATTGTAGAAATTTCCATTTGTATCATTCGTGTGTTTGTACTGCTTTCCATACTGATCGAATTATTGGACGCTTCAGAAATTTCTTCCCAAAGTCCGACCTTTTTTAACAGTTTATAGAAGCACCGAGACTGTTTCGAATGTTGGAAACAGCCTCATAATTCCTATAACTGAATCCACGAGGATGCACAATATTCATGTTCAAAAATTCTTAACCATTTTACAGGGAAAGAGTTTATAAGTATTTTAATTTGACCATAAAAAATAATCGACAATTTTGAAAAAAAAAATGTCGATTATTTCTTATAATGTGGTTTATTCGAGGTTATCATTGCTTTTGTGAATAAATACATACGGACGTACATAATGCATTTATAGCGATCGGTCGTGAGGATCGAAAATTGAACAGCAACGCCACTGTAATTTACTGGCGTAGATTTTTAGATTTCAAAATAGGAAAAGTGTAGATTTAGATTTAAACTTTGCTGATTTTATGATAAATCGGCTTTCGTAAAATCGTCCTTTCATGCAGTTTCTTTAACAATAGTTCGTTTGTGAAGATCAGAATTACGACCAAAACTATGACTGACACGCGTATATTATGGTTGTCAAATGAACTTATTTTACGGTCGTTTTTTCTGAGAAACTAACACCTCACGGGTTTATTGTCCCGTCTTAGAGAGAATCAGAACTCGATCTTTCCAAAGTAAGATAGAATTGTCGCACATCGAGAGTACGTTGCGAAAACGGTTTTTTATAAAGTTACTTCATGAGATTAAAAGGAAAAAACTGATCAATCGCTGTTATTTTAATGATTATGATGACAGTAACTATAAATACATTCCTTTGAAAACAGGGGATATTTTTAATATTTGATTAACAGATATCCAAAAATTAAAGTTAGAAAATAGTTCTTTCAAAGCATCTTATTGTTACATTCTGAATGCATTATATTAAAGTGATTAGTATTTTGGAAGAAAATACAATTAATATCTATATTTCCAAGTGCACTTGGAAATATAGATATCGTCTTCATTTGCCACTTCATTTACAACTTTACTTACCTAAGTTGTAGAAACTGGAATGAATTTTCTACTTTCCCTCTTCGTTCCGTCAAGAGCAATCTAATTCACATACTTTTCCTTTCTATTGAATAAACGTGCCCATAGATTAAAATTAAAACGAGAAATACACAGCTGATTATTAGGGTATTAAACAAATATGTCAATAAATCACTGTTGAGCTTCATCCCCTACTCAGATAGGATGATGTTATTAAAACTTAAAGGTCAACCACTAGATGTTAATCTTATACAAGTCTATGCCCCTACTGCTGACAAGAGTGATACCGAGATCGAAGAATTTTGTGATCCATTAAAAGAACTAATGAAAACACAAAAAAGCATGATATTAACATCGTCTGGGAAATTTCAATGCTAAAGTTGGGAACGGTAGAAGTGGAGATGTAGTTGGCGAACATGGACTGGGAACAAGAAATGAGAGAGGCGACCATCTTATTCAATTCTGCCAGGAAGAGGAGCTAATAATCACAAACACATGGTTTAAGCTACCATACCGAAGGCTGTATACTTGGCGATCACCACAGGATAATAATGGGAATATAGTCAGAAACCAAATTGATTACTTGCTAATTAATCAACAATTGCAAATTTCTATAAAGAGTACAAAAACCTATCCTAGTGCAGATATTGCTTCTGATCATAACCCACTGGTGGCAGAATTAAAACTTAGACTGAAAGCTATACTTAAGAAACATTAACAAAAAAGATTTGATTTAGGAAAATTAAAAAAAAAAAACAGAAATAAGAAACAAATTGGGTCAAGATCCTCTAGCACTTATCAAGAATGATGACATCATGAGGGTTGATGAATCATAGGACAAATTGACAATATGCTGTGTCCTAATAAAGCAGTAAAAAAGAAAGATTGGATCACTGATGAAATTCTTTCTCTCATGGATCAACGCCGATCATATAAAAATCATAGTCCAACAAAATATAAAAAGGTTGAGAAAATTATTAAACGCAAGAGTAAAGAAGCAAAAATAAATCTAGATTAATGAAAAATGTAAAGAAATAGAAATTCTATAGGAAAAGCATGACAATTTTAATCTACACAAAAAGATGAAAGAGACCTCAGGTATATATAAGAAAAAACAATTCTGTATCCTTTGAAACAAAAGGAGAAATAATATCCGAAAAGGATGACAAAATACAAGAATGAGTGAAATACACAGAACTCTTTGCTGATAACAGATAGAACCCAGAAAATACTTATAGATCTGGATAGAATACCAACAGAAATAGTAAAGTTATTATAAGGTGACAATATTAATATATTAGTAAAGCTATTTAATAAGATCTACGATACAGGCATAATCCCTCAAGACTGATTACCGTCGACCGTCATCGTGCTATTAAAAAAAGCAAATGTGAAAACTTGTAATGACAATAGAATGATTAGCCTAATGAGTCACGTTCTCAAAATGTTTCTGAAAATAATTCAAAAAAGAATATACAGAAAATGTGAAGACACAATCAGTGATACCCAATTCGGCTTTAGAAACGGTTTGGGAACAAGAGAGCTCTTTTCTGTTCTCAGATCTTATTCCAAAAATGTATTGACAAAAACAAGGAAATATTCATTTGCTTCATCGACTTCGAGAAAGCATTTGACAAAGTCCGACATGTTAAAATGATTGCATAGTTAAAAATAACTGGATTAGATGCTAAAGACATCAGAATCATTGAAACCGTATATTGGAACCAAAAGGCATCTGTTCAAGTTGATGATATTATTACAGACTCCATTAACATCAAACGAGGAGTAAGGCAAGGATGTGTGCTGTTACTGCTTCTTTTTAACATCTACTCAGAAGCCATATTTCAAAATGTCTTGGAAGGATGAAAAGAAGGGATTGATATAAATGGTGAAATCATCAATAACATCCGATATGCTGATGACACAGTTCTCCTGGCTGGCAATATTCAGGATCTTCAAAATCTTCTGGAACTAATAATTGAAGAGAGTGAAAAAATGGGATTAAAAATAAATATCACCAAAACTAAATTCATGGTCATAAGCAAGAAACCAATTCTTAATTCAGCACTTTCTTTAAATGGAAAACAAATAGAAAGAGTGGCAAAGTTTAAATATCTCGGATGCTGGTTAAATGAAGATTGCAATCCAGAACTGGAAATAAAAGTTAGAATTGAAATGGCAAGAAAAAATTTTCTCTTGATGAAATCAACACTGTGCAACCGCAGTTTAAATTTACAGCTTAGAGTACGCATGGTTAAATGCTATGTATGGTCTGTACTGCTGTGCGGTGCAGAAACTTGGAACTTAAAGACAACATCAATAAAAAGACTTGAAACCTTCGAGAAGTGGTTATGCGAATGTTAAAAATCCCATGGAAGTATTGGAACAAATGGAGAAATCACGTAACTTTTAGATACCACAAAAAGAAGGAAAACTGCAATATCTTGGTCACCTGTATCGTAATGAAAGGTATAAGATGCTTCAATTGATTTTAAAAGGGAAGATAAATGGAAGAAGAGGAAGAGGAAGGCGAGAAAATCTTGGCTGGCAGACATCAGACAGTCGACTGGCATGAACTGAGAGAGACTGATCAGAGTGGCTGAGAATCGCTCAAAATTTGCCAAGGTGGTCGCCGCCCTCAAATAGGAGATGGCACTCAAAGAAGAAGAAGATAGACTGTAATCACAAAGGGTTGAGAACCAATCAGGTTCACGCTGAACTGTGTCTCGCTAATGCTTCACGTGGGATGGTGCTAGGCTAGACTGTTTATCAGTTCCCTTTTGGCGTCGGAGTAGCTGATTTTTACAATTTTCTCAGAAAAAAATTAAACTGGAGTGTCATATATTTTTATCATATAAAAACGAAGGGAATATATGTTACAATTTTTATTGTTTATAGTTGCTTAGAAATAGAAATTAAAAAAAATTGTTTTATCAATTACACTATTTAAATAAATAAAAACTTTTTTATATATGATCAGAATTCTGTTTCCACTGAAAAACAAATCTCAATTCTTAATTCAGCGATTTCTGAAGGATTAGTGAATGGTATTAGTTAGTGTTAATGGTTCATAAAATTCAGTAATAATACGTCATATATTGCTTAAGATGATTTCAGAAAATTAAAACGTCAATCACAGATTCTTGCAATATGAAACAATTTTAATATTTAATCAATACAAATACTCTATTGTCTTGGTAATATATCCATTTCTTCACACCTAGAATTTTATGCAGAATTTCCTTGTTTTAATGACTTTCGTATACTACACCAACCATTCAGTAGATTTTATATAAAATAGAAATATGATAATCACATAAATAATTTTAAAAAGTATCAAAATTATTTTTATATTCTTAACATTTTTATTGTATGTTCCTTTTATATTCCAACACCAAAAGAAACACTGAAAAACACTTTTATATAAATCTTATTTGGAAAGGGCGAAATGCCAGGTGGAGGTGAATTGATTGAATGACACTGCAACCCTTGGAGGGTAATGGATGGCAATGCTGTACCCAATGAACTTCTAACTGAGGCTCGGCTATTGCTGTTACCCTCCTGCCATGATCAGAGCTTTAATAGCTCAATATCCTTACACTGTCCTCTACAGATAACGGGTAATATGAAAAGCATTCTTGCTTCTCGCCCCTTTAAGCCAGTCCTTATAAGGACTATATAAGGGGAAATGCCTTAAAAATGTGTATCAATTTCTTCTCAATTAATATAGCTTTTTTGGAAATACGTTATATTATTGAAAGCGAAACACGTATTTATATGTTCATGATATCTCTTCTTTTTACCGCACAGCATCCAACATTTTCAGAAGGTTTCGGTGCCTCATCCCATATGTGAGCAAAATATTCCAAGAACGGATTTGAGACTTGTAGAACAGCACGTTCGTTTTCCGATTTCCGTTAAAATAGTTTCATCGGAAGCCGAGGGAGGCTATAGACGCGATGTGGTGTCAGAAAGGATAGAGGTGTACGTCATTCTAAAAGAAGAAATATGTGATTTTACGTAGAGATCTGGATGTTAGAAAACGTTGAGGGGACCTGAAGTATTTCCTGCGTGACTGAATTTAGCCTTGTCATATTTAATATGACTAGATTATCCTTCCGCCACTGAAGGAGTAAATGACGATCTGTATATAAGGCATTGGTGCCGTCGATCTTGAAACTCGAAATGTTTCGTTTGTCCAATGAACTACGAATGAAGCGTGTCTTCTTTATGAAAACGAACGTGAAGGCAGGGTTGCTGGTGGTTGGGATTAGGTCATTTGTGAGAAGAGGGAACTCCTGCATTGGTAAAACATCGAGAGTAGAGAAACTCAGAGAGAGAGAGAGAGAGAGAGAGAGAGGTATTCAAGATATAGGTGAAAGATAGACTAATCGAAGAAGCACACGTTTCTTCAAACTTTTCCATTGCACGAGTCCAGTGGCAGGGAATGTACGCTAGCAGATCAGCTGTGAATCTGTGGTCGCAGAATCCATACATTGATGAACTGGTGAGGCTTCGGTTCACGAAGTTGACTATTGACGGCTTTCTCCATTATTTTGGAGATGATTAAGGGAGGGCGATCGGTCGGCCCTTTGACTGCAGACAAAATTTTATTCTCCGTTTTTTTGGAATGAATTTGATATATGCTAGGTTATGTCAATTGGTTATTTGTGTTATTTCTGCACAAATTTTAAATACATTTGGATCGGGACTATAATACTTTTTGATTTCGGAAATATGTAGTATTCGTCTGATTTTTTTTTCTTTTTGCCGAAAGTCCATAGGAGGTATATGGTGCGCTGTTTCTGGTATGACACCAGGCGATTTGTTTTGCTGCTCTATGTAGGAGACCGAGTAAAAGAGCGATGCCAGGAAGTCACGTTAATCACCGGATCTTCTTAGACTGGTGAAATCTGTGAGAGAAAAAGCTGAAAGCTCACATTAGCAGAAGTAGCATCCAGCAGCTTTGCAGTGGGACCAAAAGGTCTGTTTCCCATTCGTACACGATGCGATTTTGATTTGCTGATGTTTATTTTACATTTACTGCTTGCTTCTGCTTAGGCTTAGTGTGAAACTGGAGTTATTTTTGGGAGCCAAAAAGAACTCCAGTTTGTAGTATACTGAATATATTTTTCTTGTTCTGTCAAAAGTGGAAAGCCATTCAAATATGGCGTGGAAATGGTGTTTCACTTGATACGTTTGTAGTGCGAAAGGACAAAGAGTCGCAATGTCTGGAAGAAGGATGTTATGCGTTAACTTACAGGATTGTGGTCGATGTTAATGGAAGGAGAGCTGATCTTTATAGAGCTGGTTAAGAGATGATCAAGGGTATTAAGAGAATGGAGATTATTTTGAGGCATTCTTAGTGTTGTTAGATGTACGATTTCCGTTGTCTGAGTGCTCATAGCTAATCCTTCCACATCTCTCTCTCTCTTAGTAACGGGAATTGCAAAAGGAAAGTTTAGGACCTGAAAGTCATCTTGGAAAATGAATTCATCTCTCTGCCTTTAATTTTGTTTTCCATTGATCAGTACAAATTTGCCACTGCTCATCTGTAAATATTTAATTAGGCCTTGTTTGAAGAAACTTGTCTTACGTTCCTTGTGATATCGGTGTGTAATGAATTAATTTAAATACTGAAAAGGGTACTCCATTAACGCATCGATTAAGATATATATATATATATATATATATATATATATATATATATACAGGGTGATCCAAAAGTAAGAGAAAAAGTAAAAATTCAATAATTCGAAAAATATAGAGAGTAGCATGATGCGGTTTTCACAGAAAGACATGGGAATTTTTTTAATAGCGAAAACTTTTATTGCCAGAATAGTTACATTTGTCACCGACAGGTGGCGCTGTAGCGGTCCCGGAGCATTACAGGTGGAAAGGGACCGATGTCATGTTTCTAACTGATAGATATGATGAAAAGGATTGAGGACACCGGAAGTTTGGAAGCACGTGCAAGAAGCGGGAGAACCAAAAAAACTATTGCAGTTGCGCACGAGGTCGAACACGAGACCGACACATAATCGGCAGCTTCCACACATGGGGAAATGTAGTGCGCGTGAAATTGCCAGACGAACTGGCATTTCGTACGGGACTGTGTGGCGATCACTCAGGATCATCCTCAAGAGGTATCCTTACAAAATCCAACATGTACAGGAATTGAAACCGACCGATTTCGAGTGACGTCATGAATTTGGAAATTGGGCTTTTCAACAGATGGAAAACAATGCGGACTGGCTGTCAAATGTCCTGTGGACTGAAGAGGCGCACTTTTCGCTTAATGGAAGTGTAAATGCACACAAATGCCGCATCTGGGCGAGAGAGAACCCTCACGCGATTATGGAAACCCCTTTACATTAGCCAAAGGTGATAGCATAGTGCGGGTTCACTGCGTCATTCATTATAGGCCCCTTTTTCTTTGAGGAAGTCCACAGCAGTACATTTCGAACTGTTTCTGTCAAGGCGAGTGTTATACAGCGCTTTTAAAGAGACAGCATCATTCCCTCCTTACAAGAGAGGCAAGCGCTCCGTAGTGTAACATTCATGCAGGATGGAGCGCCTCCACACATCACAGGCCCTATTCAGCACCTGCTGCGATCGACATTTGGCGATGACCGTGTCCTCGGTCGCTCTTTCCCGCACGAATGGCCACCAAGGTCTCCAGACCTCACACCTTGTGAATTTTGGTTATGGGGCTACTCGAAGTCACAGGTGTACAGAGGTCGGTCGACGTCATTGGCCATGTTGAAAGCTATTCGTGATCATGTGACAGGAATTACAGCTGAAACCCTCTTCAATGCTGTGCGGAGTGTCGTGCTATGTCTGACGGCAGTCACATTGAACATTTGTAATCCTAGCTGTGAGGCGAACTATCTGCGTCACTATACAAACTACTTACACAACTGAAGCACCATCTGTCGGTGGAAAATGTAACTATTCTGGCAATAAAATTTTTCGCTATTAAAAAAAATCCCATGTCTTTCTGTGCATTTCTGTGAAAACCGCATCGTGCTACTGTCTATACTTTCATATTCGTATTGACGTTGCAGTGGTGTAGCTGGAGGGGAAGGAGGGTGGGGGACGATCCTCTCCGAGCGGCACTTTGAACCTTTTTAAACTTTTGAAGTTAATTCTAAAATACAGTCCCGAGAACATAGTTCCAACTATCGTAATACTGCTGCGAATTTTCCTCACAATTGCTGCAAGTGTTGTTAGTTGTGAGAGGAGTTTTCTAAATAAAATTGATTAAGAATTACCTGCATTACTATGAAATAGTCTTCGCCAATGTCGTCGATGATATTGCTAACAGAAAAGCAAGAAAATAACATTTTAGAATGTTGAAATTAAAGTTTTTCTTCAAAAATAAACATAGCGTTTTAATTTAATTCCCTATACGTCGTTTTGACTTTTTGTAGTATTTTTGATGTGTATTGAGAGGGCGGCAAACTCAGGGATCACCCAGGGTGGCAAAAGCTCCAGCTACACCACTGTGACGTTGCCAGACATATGATGATTTTGCTACGAACGGAGAACCTGTTTTTGCCTGTAAGATATCACGTTCAAAGATAGCCATCCAAAATTATTCTGAGGACAATATTTCCTACGACGGGGGGGGGGGGGGAGAATACGGCGTCGACTCCCCATTGGGAGTCGAGGCTCGTAATATATTCATATATAAAATATACATGAATTCATATGAACATTTCTCATATTTTTTTTTCGATATTTCTGGGCTAAGCGGTTTGCCTGGGAGTTTTTCAAATTGTCACAAATTTCCAAAATTTCGGAAAACATTTTTCCAATATATCGATTGAAGAAAACTCTGCGTCTAACTGCACCCGAGCAGTTCAAACCCGTGTTCTTCATAGGTCAACTATACTTGTCTTTAGAAGACTAAGACTTAAACCACAACAACAAAAGTTCCTCCTCGTGAATTTAAGCTACCGTTGATAAGGCCATAAACCGTTTTTATTTCAATAATTTAAAAACGGTTTTTGTTCCTACACAAATATGAAACGGACTTTTTTTTTCCATAAGTGTCTGTTATTTTTTATTATTTCTTGGATTATGTGCTTCAGACGTAATTTCTGAAACTTCGTCACTACAACAGGTGAAACTGAAATCGAAATTGCAATGAATTGAAAATTATAATAGGGATTTTTAAACCCATGACTTCGCCCGGAGTTACTGAGTTATTATACATTTCGTCTATTTGTCTGTTTCTCTTGCAGTTGATCCGACTGAAAGAAAATCATTATTGATTAAGAATTACAAATATTCGCAAGGATTCCAAATACTGAATTCAATACATTCTGCTCATCTAGCCGAGACAAGGCGACTCAATCAAAAAGAAATACAGAAAATCAGAGTTTTGGAATGAAATGCTTAAAGAAAAATAAATAAGAAACTGGTAAGAACAGAAAACAAATACACAAGACAAACACGAATCAAACTATACAAAGATATCATATCTATAATTCTTACACAACAATTAAGGTGGTTTGGACACCTCCAGAGAAAGTACGCTCAGAGATTACTAAATATAGTCTTGAGTGGAAACATTGGAGGAAGACGATTAAGAGGCAGACCAAAAAGAACTTGGCTACCATTTTTGAAGGAATATTTTTTTTTATTGTGAACATAACAATCTTATATACAGAATTAACCGGTGTTTGGTTCTCTGCAGTCAGGCAGAGAGGTTACATGCTCACACTCTTGTTGAGGTATGTTACATCGAAGTCACTTATAAGGTGAACTACATTTTTTTTTAAGATTAAAGACATTAAGAGTTATTTTAACATGATACTGTATAAGAACATAAATGTGGAAGAACATAAGAGTTACTATAGCACAATATTATCTATTTGCATGAGAGTGCCAGCTGATTAATTTTCGTACTGTTAAGCACAACAATCCTTCTTCTCCCTTTCTTTGGAGGGGAATGATGTCACTTCTATGCTGGAAAGTGGATTATGATGCAGTCGCCCTGCTCAGCCAGGAGTTGATTCCGTGGATTCCAGTCTTGGTGTAAAAGATCTAAGGTGTTTGCCTATGGTGGTGATGCTCGTGTAGGATCCGACTTCTCACCTTTTGTTGGAAGGCTGCAAGGAGTTGGTCAGCTGCCTCTCTCTGTGAAGTTGCTGTGCTGTCTGGTCTTGTATGTCTGAGGTAGAAGCTGTATATTACCGCTTTAGCAGTGATGAAGAGGTAATTGCAGAATGAATGGCTATTTGACTCCGCATGGACTAGATTGAAATACTCCTCTTCTGTATGAAGACTACCACAGGTGAGAGCTGCCGTTTCCCGAGACACTCTGATTAATTTAATGTTGACTGGGCATTCCAAGTAGATATGCCGGACTGTTCCTAATTGGCAGCAGAACAGGCAGTTATCTGAGACGTTTGAGTTAAATTTTCGTAATATAGTTAGAGTGGGTAATATATTATGCCACATTCTCCACTGAATATCTGCTTCAGGTTTGATGGCTCTTGTGTGATATGGTAGGTCCCATTGAAATAGTGTTTGATCAGATGATGCAGGATTTTCCAGTAAAGTGCTTTGGTTCGAGTGCTGTAGATCTTGTTGGTGTTGCTGGGTGTAGTTTCTCCCATGAGTTATTGGTTTTTGTCAGAAAGATAGGCGCCGGATCTTCTGAGTTGGGAGGGCTAAGCCCCACTTCTGTTATGCTATCAGGTATAGCGGCTTGAAAAGCGGCCTTTACAGTGTGTATTTGCTCAGACTGATTCCCATATTCTAGGTTTTCGAGCGATTTTGAAAAGCGCCAGGTGAGGCTTGGAGAAAGAATGTCACCCAAGATCCTCACGTTTCGCTAGCTCCATGGAGGAAAGAAAAATTCTTTCTGAGTGATCGGGCTTCTTACCATCGTGTTGTGAAAGATGGCTTCCATGAGGATTTCAGGTAGGGATTCTGTCTTCACTGTGTACTGGAGGTTTAGCTTCTTCCATCGTCGAAGGGCATCTTTGTAGAAGTTTGTTAAATTTACAGGCACTTGAGCTGTTGTCATTCTTAAGGTTGTGGAGAGAGAGAGACCTCTTGTGGCAGAAGTGAAAATATATTCAGTGGTGCATTTGTGTGATATTTCCTGTTGTAGGGTATTAAGGAGAAATGAAGCGCGGAACGTTGTTATCCTGTTGTCAATGGAGGTCAAATTTTGTCCTCCATCTTTGAGAGAAGTACATAGCTTGGAGTATGAAAGCCAGTCTGTTTTGTTCCATATGAATTGATAGATGGTTGACTTTATTTGTTTGATGAATTGCACTGGTGGCGTGAGAAACTTTAGTGTATGCCAAAGGACACTGGTGGCTATTTGGTTAACGATTATTGCTCTCCCTCTTGTGGAGGCAGAGGCTCGTATTGCTGCCCATTTTCCTAGTACTTGCTTGAAACGTTTGTTAAGTGTTTCCCAGTTCTTATCCACATACGAGGGCGTGTTTCCTAGGTAAATCGCCAGGTATTTGTTTCCCTCTGCGGACCAGGTACCAGACATTGGGGAATCCGTTCGGTTTTTCCATTTGCCTCACGACAATCCTGTGGTTTTATGTGTGTTTAGTTTGGCTCCTGAGGCTGCCTAATATTGTTGATATGCCATTTGTATGTTATGGAAGCCCTCTTCTTGTAACATCATTAGCATATGCTGTCAGGGTTACGGTTTGGTAGGGAAGTTTAGGGCGGGATGCCCTAAGCAGCATGCTGAGTCTACACAAAAGGGGTTCAATGGCAATTGTGTAAAGAGGACCGGAGAGTGGACAGCCTTGTTTAATACCTCTGCTGTATGGTACAGTTATGGTAAGCCTGTTGTTTATTTTCATGCAAAACTGTGCCTTGGCATACAATATCTTAATAGAACCAAAGCCAAAGCTTTCAAGCAGCTGAAGAGTTATAGGTGTTCAACGCGGTCGAAAGTTTTTTCTTGGTCCAGTGTTACAAGACCCATTGTTTCACTGTTGTTGTTCGCTATGTTTATGAGATCCCTTATGAGATGTAAGTTTTCGTGGATAGATCTTCCAGGGATGGAATAGCTCTGATGACTATTTATTATTTCGCTCAGAGCGGGTTTAGGTTTGTTGGCAATGGCTTTTGATATAATTTTACAGTCAGTGTTTATGATGGAGATGGGTCTCCAGTTTCGTAATTTCGTCGCGTCTCCTTTCTTTGGAATGAGTTTAATAACTGATGTTGACATATTGAGTGGAAAGCCATTGGTATTCGCGTCGACAAATACTCTGTAGAGGATAGATCCAAGCTGTTTCCAGAAGGACTGGTAAAATTCAGTGGTGAGCCCGGCTAAGCCAGGAGATTTATCTTTAGGTAAGGAGGTGCAGGCAGTTGCCATATCGTGTAACGTGATGGGGAGTTCTGTGTTACACCTTGTTGTTAGTGAGAGTCTTTTCACATCGGAGAGAATTATATTCGTGGCCTCCATAGATGTTGAGTTGGCTTGGTATAAATTTTTGTAGTACTGCAAGGTATATAAGAGGATTTCGTCATGATTTTCTATGATGTTTCCACTATCTGTTTTAATAGCAGATGTAGTGGTGCACTCTTGTTGGCGTTTTTCTAGTGAGAAGAAATACTTTGCGGGTGCATCTGCGAAGTTAATGTGCTTGTGTCGTGCTCTTATTAGTGCTCCTCTTGCAGAGTGCTCTAGGTGTGAGCGTATGGTGACCTCTAGGGACTGGTATTCCTCAGATTCTGGATGATGCAATTGCTTTTATTGTTGCAGATTTTTAAGGACTGAATGCTTATTCAAATATTGGTGACTATATTTTTGGGTAAATACCCTAACTTTGGATTAAAAAGTGACTGCCACTCGGAAATTGATTGTGAAGTATATATATTATCTCTGATGAGAGTTTCGATATAGATTTTGGAGGTTCTGAGATATTCTATATCCTGTAGTAGTCTGTTGTTAAATATCCAGTATGCTCCTCCTTTGTATCTGGTGTGTCCAGGAATGCAAATGCTAAGAAGGATGGAATCATGGTCTGATGCATGAGATGGATGTATATGACTCTCCTGATGTAGAGTATTGTGTGCATTGATGTGTAGTATCTGTCAAGCCGTTCCTGGTATAGGACACTGGTAGGACCACCTTTGGCTCTCCAGGAGAACACTTGGAGGTGCAAGTGTCTGAAGGTGTCAGTCAGCTCGTAGTCATTTATTACATCCTGGAGAAGCTGAGCTAGTGAGTGTCGATGTTCTTGGCATTGCTGTGTGACCATTGCAGGATCCAGAGTGCAGTTGAAATCCCCTGCCAGTATGATGTGGTCACTGACTTTGCTGAGGTGGTTTCGCACAAACTCTAGTACCTGCACTGCAAGCTGTTCATTTTGTGGGATGCACACACACACACACACACACAGTGAAAATTGTAGAAAACTCAAGGTCTAACCCATCAAATTTATTTTTCTATAATTGCGCTTAATGACAGTTTTTTTTATTGTTTTGCATGAAATGCAGTTTTCATTAACCAACGAATATACTTTAGAAAGATGTCGCAAAATTTGTAATCTGCAAAACGAATTCTTGTGCACACGTTTTTTCTTACCCAAATGGCTGCATTTGATAGACCATACATTTCTCTTAGTTTTTGTAGCTGACCTTCATTTCCACTTTGAGTTTATTTGAGTTACATTTTCTTTCACAATAGAAGCGTTATCTTCCGATGTTTTCATGATCTCAAATTTTATGTGTTCCCAATTATTGGTCCCACACCATTTTAATTCTCCATGTCTCCAAGCTTTCTTTATGCACCGTTTATTTATTTTCGTGAACTGTTTGTTCCAGATAGTTAGAAAAAGGAAAACAAACCTAGACATATGATGTGCATAGACCACGAGAATAGAATATAAGAAATATAAGAAAACGGATATAAGAATAGAATATAAGAAATATAAGAAAATAAAATATAAGAAACGGAGTTTCCGCTAGAAAAACCCCTCAACCTCGGGATGAGACCGGTTAACTCACTTAAGTTGAAAAGCCCTTGATAAAAGTTCTTCGCTTCCTAAACGTGATTCAAACCCACGTGCCTTCATCTAAAGGGCATCGTCAAAACCAACCGAGCCGTGAATTCTCACCATTCACAGCATTCTACTCCATTAAGCAAACTACCATTAAGCTAAGTAAAAGTAATTCGATCAGTCCCTATTTAATTGATTTGAAACCTTGTTTCAGTACTGAAAAAGAATTACCATTTTAGTTTTTTTTATTACTTTTTTTGAGACCCAGTTTGGGATAGATTTTATTATCATCAAAAACTTTTCTAACAAGTATTTTGTGAATTAGACGACGACATCTAGAATGAGGAATGCTAGGTATCAGTTTCATTTGATCTGTTGGTTTAGTTTTTTTTAACTCGTCTAAATAATATATAGTCTGTTTCCTTCACCATCATCATCTTTATTATTATAGGTCCCCTACAACACATATGCTCATCCCAATAGAAGACATTAACATAAATATTCTTGACCACGCTTCTTCAAATAATGACACATATTGATATACCAGTACAACATGATACACAGAACTATAGACCAATAGCTAACCAACCTGTCATTTCAGAAATACTATTAAATATAACACACACCAGAAGACTACAGAACTATTTACAGAAGTACAACATTATCCCACAGAAGCAATACGCTTTCCGAAAACAAAAAGCACCATCACTTAATTAGAAGACAAAGCCCTTGATAAAATAAAGTAAACTGTCCTTATGCTGTTGCATTAACCAAAACTTTTGATACACTTGAACTACTGACTAAACTATACTCAATGCACAGATGAGAAGCAGAATATAGAATGTTGGAGTCTTTGAGGAAATACATTTCAGATGCATTTCCACTAACATCGGTGATGTTAGTGGATAAGGATCTGAAATGTTGAAGATATTTTGCTAAAATTGTGAGGATGCACAGCGCATTCTGGCGCTGTGCAGACCTCATATGAATTCACACCGCATATGAATTACTGTGCCATGATTTTGTTACTTGATTTTCAAATGGATAAAGATATGTTGTAAAAGATTCAAAGATGATTGATTAATGGTGGTTTCTAGTCTCTGGAATGTTGAGCACGAAGAGCATGAGCATGATGGAATGCCATTGTAGAGTCTAGTGGATAAATTACATGGGGGGACATAATCAAGTTATTTAAGTGATTAAGGGATAATTATCAGAATAATGAGTATCAGATTTATCATAGAATGGGTGGAGTGAGGGGAGAACAAGAGACCATCTCTGGACGTTGTATAAAAAGATGGTGAGTAAATGATGGTGAGTTTGTGGGTGGTTGGAATGCGTTGCCTGGAAGTGTAGTGGGTGTGAAGACTGTGAATGCATTCAAGCCACAATATGATGAGCTGTGTGTGTAATGGAGGGTCTCCCGATATGAGCCGTTGACTCCCGGGAGGTCTAATAATAATAATAATAATAATAATAATAATTTTTAATAATAATAATTTACTACATATGATACAACATTACATTCATTAGTTTACATATGATACATACATGTATTCTGATAAATAATAATATTTTTTTTCGCAATAATAATAATAACTTTTGATACATATGATACAACATTACATGCATTTAACAACAATAATAATAATAATAATAATAATAATAACTTTTATCTTGTTTTTTAACAAATATAACAACAGTAGTGCCAAGTAAGTTTAGCCTATGGCCTCTCTGCGAGACACTGTTCTCAGCACTCAGCAAATTTAATTATTTTATTCTTAGTAGATAACGTAAAGTGACTTCTAGCTTATGCGACTTCTTTTCACTGAAAAGCAATAACAACCATACTTGGAATTTTATCAAAGCTGTGACAAGAAAATAATTAGTATAAACAGTTTACAATTCCAAGCCAATGAAACACCCAAATCCAAAGAGATGAGTCTATCCTATTCCACTGAGGAGGATATAGTTGAGATGTTAAGAACATTTCATAAAGGTATTTCATTCTCGTGAAAATAACGTCCTACAGAACTTGAAGTCAGTGGAGAGTGAGGAGGAACACTGATGGTTAGTGAGTTGGAGAAATGTGGAATTCAGTAAACTCGATATCAATCAGCATCTACGACTTGTTGATATATCAACATGTGTCTTTGCGATATTTCAGAAGAGGAAGTCACTAGTGGTGGGGTGAAAGGACCAGTTGAAAGTATCAAGCTGTACGAGAGAGGGGGGGCTGAAAAGTTCTGATAAACACCTAGAACAAAAATGATGTTAAAGTATCTGATATAAACCACAAGGAAGACTATATCTTAAAACCCTTTGACACCTATGTTTCCTGAGATCGTAATAATTATTTTTTCATTTAGGATATGTAAGAAAACCTGTTAGTAGTTTTGGAGAAATTCGAAGACACAGAGGGGCGGGCTATCAGGGTTTTTCTGCTGCAAGAAAAGTCTGCAACTGAGATTCACCAAAAGTAGTTTCGATAAAGTAGAACGAACTGCGTGATGTTATATCGCTAAAAGAGAGGAAAATATTTTTTTTAATCAGAGTAATATGATTAAATTAAAGATATTAATTCACAAATTCATATAATAATCTTAATTTATAAATAACATTAGACTAATGTAGGAATTAAAAAAAGAATAATGTGTTATCCTGATTAAACTTTCCCATATTTTTGATAAAGATATACAGTCATTTCGATACAAGTTAGGGCGTTGAAGTAAGGCCTCAGCACTTTATTTAAATAGACATTCAAATTTATAGCAACGCCTGTGTAGGAGGTGAGTCTTGGATCAGAGGATGTTGTGGCATGTCTCTATTCCGTGCTGAGCCAATCCAGACTTATCGGATTTGTTATACAGAATGTATGATTGATGTTCTTCAAATCTTTTTTATCGACGCCTGTGCAGGAGATGAGTCTTGGACCAGAGGATGTTGTGGCATGTCTCTATTATGTGCTGAGCCAATCCAGACGTATCGGATTTGTTGTACTGAATGTATGATTGATGTTCTTCAATTCTTTTTTAGCGACGCCTGTGTAGGAGGTGAGTCTTGGACCAGAGGTTGTTGTGGCTTGTCTCTATTCCGTGCTGAGCCAATCCAGACTTATCGGATTTGTTGTACTGAATGTATGATTGATGTTCTTGAATTCTTTTTTCTATATAGCGTCCTGTTTGTTCAAAGTAGGACAAATTGCAGTTACAAGGAACTTGATACACACCAGGCAGAGACATAGTTGAGCGTTTATCTTTAGAAGAGGGGAGATAGGTGGATATTTTGTTAATAGGTATATATAAGTGGCTGTTAAATCATATTTCTTCAGAATTCTTGAAATTGATTCTGGAATCCCGGAAATATAAGGAATTGGGACTCGACGTATTTGAATCTTTGCGGTTTTGGATTGGATTGTAAGAATCGAAAAGATGTTGTGTTCTCTTTTCGGAGAAGCCATTTAGTTTCATGTGATGTTTGATAGTCGAAAGTTCTTTCTGTAATTCATGAAAAGTTGATCAATTAGTTGTGGCTCGTCGGATTAAACATTTTATGATTCCTGTTTTTTGATAAAGATGATGGGGAGATTGTTTGAGAATATAACGTCCAGCGAAAGTGGGTTTTCTGTAAACTGTTGTTGTTAGAATACCTGAAGGTGAACGGATGAGGAGAATGTCTAAAAAAGGATAACTCGTTGTCTTTCTCAATCTCCATGGTAAACGTAATATGAAGATGTAAGGAATTGATTCTGGTTAAAAAGGAAGGTAAGGAATCTGTTATGAGGCCACACTGCAAAGATGTCATCTATATATCTCACCCAAAAGGATGGTTGAGGGAATATAGATGAGAACAGGTCTTCTTCTAGATGCTCCAAATAAACGTTGGCTAGAGTAGGTGAAAGCGGACTTTCATTGGCTGTTCCTTTCATTGGTTGTAGAATTTGTTTTGACACAAGAAATATCCAGAGTGCATCACGATATCAAATGATCAAATCACCATAAGATCAATAGGTTGTAATGAGATATTTTTAATTTATTTAGGAAATGAGAAGAGTTTTTTTAAAAAGCGCGTGATTTGCCTATATGGATTTCAATACTTTCGCTAGATATTTGGCTATGCGATAAGTAGATTATATGCTTAGCGATATGACACAAACCACGCGGCTCGTTCTAATTTTGAATGATCAATTGTTGGTATTCCACCTTGTTAAAAACTATTCCTATGTAGCCACTGAAGACAGTTATTTTCAGACTGAAATATTTGGCAAATTAAATACAATATTCTTGTGTAAACGTGTCTATATGTTATAAGGAAAATTAATTTATGACATTGAAGTACAGGACGAAAGATGGAAAACATACATCGAAGAAGCGTATGCAAAAAAATGAAAGACCAGAGAAAATTGAATTAGAAGAGCAAAAGGGAGATATCAACAGAAGAAAGAGGTCCTGAAATATTAATGCGAGAACAAGACACAGCAATTAAGGAATTAAAGTTGAAAAATGGAAGGAGTGTATTGAATAATAAAGACAAAAGTGGGTAAAACTAAACAGTTCCGAAGAAATGATAAAAAAAGCATTTGATGAAGAGAAAAGAGGAATCACCATTGGAGGAAGGATAATACAAAATATTAGATTCGCAGATGATGAAGCAATATTTGCTAATACTGAAGATGAACTACAATACCTAATGCAAAATTTGAAAGTATATGCAAGAAATACGGTATGAAAATTAACGCAAAGAAAACAAAAGTGATGAGAGTCTCCAGGAAGTGTCAAGGTGATGATGAATGAAGAAAGTGTAGAGCAAGTGAGACAATACAAATACCTTCGTAGCATAACACATGAAAATGGAAAATGTGACATGGAAGTAAAAGAAAAAATTAACAAATGAAAATATTTTATTAATAAAATGAACAAAAATGTAAAGAAAAGACTGATTAAGTGTTATATCTGGAGTATATCCTTATATGGATCAGAAACACGGAGAATTGGTAAGAAAGAAGCTAAAATCTTGGAGGCATTTGAAATGTGGTTATGGAGAAGAATGGAGTAAATAAAGTGGACTGAAAAAATCACCAATGAAGAAGTATTACAAAGAGTTGAAGAAGAAAGGAATTTACTAAAGACCATAAGACAAAGAAAACATAACTAGGTAGGACGTGTATTAAGAGGAGACAGCCTGCTGAAAAGAATGATAGAAGGGAAAATTGAAGGAAAGCGACCAAGAGGAAGGAGACGACTAATGGTACTTGATGATATAATGGGTACAAGAGTAACTAAAAATTAGTGAATATTCTTCATTTATTATATACGTCCTTTATCTTTCGACCTGGCAGGCGCGAATCCTAATAATTGTTTTTCCACTGAACCTAATTCCACCCCCACTTCGGGTTATATCGCCTTGAGAAACACTGGTCTAGATGGATTATGACTCGAGCCTCTGCCTGTTAACTGAAAACACCAGAGAAGTTATCCACTCAGATAGACCAGGCCGTCGAACAGATAGTTAACGATTTGCATGCATTTAATGATTCTAAAAATAAAATAAAAAATAATGATCAAGCTTTATAGTTGAAGATTACTTGACTTTTGACATAACACGCATTTACAAACGAGGAATTAACAGATTTCCATGGCTGAAACCAACTCTCAGTGCAAGTTGAAATCCAACACCATCGTACTTTCAACCAACACCCAGCAGTAGTGTACGGTTTGGCCGACTCTTGTACGAGGGGGGGGGGGGTGCTATATATAAATTAAACAGAATATCCTGTATATCCTGTTTAACTAAGTAGATAAATAGGTCTCCGGATTCACAACACGCATTGTGAATCAGAAGACCTAATAACGTTTTTAAATAATGATTTCCCAAAAATTGTGTCATAATTCTCTCACGTGCACTTTAGAACTCTACTTGGCTTCATAATGGGAGTACGTGTAAATAAAATGTATTCCGAGAAGGTTCGTAATGGAGCATTTTGGCACGTGATAGTGTTTTGTTGTGTGGAGACGCCATATTCTAAATTTAAAACTACTTAAGTATATTAAACTTTGATCATCTTCATGCTACTAATATCAGTTGTTACAGACGCACTAACAAGTGCGTTTTAAATTATGAACGATGTAAGGGATACGATTAAAATTATTCCAAATTTCAGATCTTAACCATAAAAATATTTATTATCGCATTATCGAAAAATAAAGAGTGCTACGTTCTAGATAAAAACTGATTTGTCCCTTGCCCTTTTAAAACGTTCAAACGATACCACATTACCGGCCATTGAATTAGAAACGTTTATGCAGAACGTAACCTTTTTTTGTAGATGTACATAAATGTCACTTACACAGCATACATGAACTAATATTTGGTTATGTGAGTCACCACATGTCCAGCCTCCCCACTTCGATAAACAATATTTTTGACGTATGCCAGCCATATATATATATATATATATATATATATATATATTAAAAAAAGAGTTGAATGACTAAAACCGAGAGTTAGATAAAAAAAAAAGTTAATTAGTTAAACACGACTAGTTTCGGCTTATAACAGCCTTCATCAGATGACATTATAAAATAAAAGAAAAAACACTAAACACTGAAGCTTAAAGAAACTATGAACAACATAGAGAGTATATACATAACTAGTATGAAAACGTTGTAGTTGTATTTAAACTGTTCTGTCGTTTGTTGCATTGCTGGAAGAGTGCGTGCTAGCAGCATCACGTGAATGCCAGTACTCGGTAACTGATGAATGACTATCTGGGAGGTTGTAGCTTAAATTATTATTTAGATGTTCAGGGGTGAGGATAATTTCCCTAGATTCTACGATTTTTCTCTCCATGTTCATCATGGCAACGAAAAATGTTGGTAGATCTATCCCAGCAGACTGTATGACTTGGGTTTTCATCATTAGGATCAGCCGAGAAAAGGATATGGCTTGATAAGGCACCGGCTCGCTGTCTCTTGTAAGTAATGTCTCTCATGTGTTCTTCCATACGCAATTCAGTAGATTTATCTGTCTGCCCAAAATAAGGAATATCACAATCGCACCATATTTTATATACACTAGGATATTTGAGTTGATGATGACAAGGTTTTGAGTGGATTATTAAGAAACGGATCTTTGGAAGTGGAGTGAACAAGGTTCTGATATTGTATTTTCTTAGAACGTTTGCTAATTTTTGTGAAACTGTACTTATGTAAGGAATAGAAATATTGCCTTTAAATGTGTTTATTTCTTCTGTGTGATGACTAGGAGGATTAAGAAGGAATTTATCAATAATTCGTTTAGAATATCCATTAAGTATGAAACTAGTTTTGAGATAGTTTATTTCTTTATGAAGTTCATCTGGGTCTTCAAGAAGAGAGCGAGCTCTATGTCCCAAGGTAGAAATTATTCCACGTTTTTGAGGAGGGAGGTGATTGGACTGACCATGAAGATATCTGTTGGTATGCGTAGGCTTTCTATACATCGAAATTTTAAGTTTACCAGACGAGAGGGTCAGTTTTACATCTAGAAAAGGTAGCGAATTATAAGTTTCAAGCTCGGCTGTGAACGTTATACTTGGATGTCGAGTATTGAGATGTTTAAGGAAATCCATAAGGGAATCATGTCCATGACTCCATCTACATTACGTTTCCTGTCCTTAGGTGTTAAGGTAAAGGAAGAGATAGCCTTGACTTCAAAATCCTCTAAGTAGATATTAGCAAGAACAGGTGATAAAGGATTACCCATCGCCAGACCATGATTCTACTTGTATATAGTATCTTGGAATCTAAAGTAATCGGATTTGATGCAATGGGTAAGTAAAGCCAACATTTTTTTGGATAGCTTGTCTTTGAGTAATGTTAGGACTTCGTCTGTTGGGACATTAGTGAACAAGGAAATTATCAAAGCTAGCCATAATTTCATTTGCATTAACTATCACATCCTTAATGTACGAAACAAAGGCCACTGTGTTATTAATAAAGGATGGAGACATGCCTGAAAAACATTTGAGGTATTTTGCAAGATGTTTAGAAAGTTTATACGTTGGAGACTCAATACCTTCCACAATGGGACGTAGTGGTGTGTTCCTTATGGATTTTTGGAACTCCATATATGCGCGGAAGAAGAGGGTGAAGAGAGCGTAGAGACAGGCGAACGTTTCGAGACACTTCAGTGGTTGTTTTTATAAGTTGTTGGTACGATTTTGAAGTTATCGAGTTGGATCTCTTTCAAGTATTGAGTAGGTGTCACTTCGTAGTAATTCAAGCATCTTATTTTGGTAATCTTCAGAGTTGAATATAGCTGTTGCATTGCCTTTATCTGCGGGAAGGATAATTATATCTCTGTTATTTTTCAAACTCTTAATTGCTTTGCGTTCTGATGAAGAAATGTTATCTGCGGGTGGTTTTGCGTTATTGATAATAAAGATGGATTCAATACGCAGAAGCTTTGCATCTTGTGAAGGGAAGAATGAGGTAGCTTTTTCTATTTTGGTAAGGAGTGATTCTTTTGGGATAAATAAGGTTTACTTTGTTATCATATTGTATTTGGGCTGCTTGAGATTTCCAGTTCATTGTAAAGATATGTCAACTCTCATTATCCAGAGACTCTTCTAGTATTTGAGCTAAAGTTTTTTTTTTGTTAAACAGAAAAGCGAGAGTACGTTTAGTATCGAAGATTCTTTCAGCCAGTAAGTCTAATTTAGCTTTGTGATAGATTCTCTTCGCACGTTCTGTTGTTATATTCTTTAAAAGATATAAATTTAGGAAAGATAGCGTGACATTTGCAACGTTTTAAAAAGACTAACCTGTTGATGCTGAGTCCTGTCCTCCTCAGTGTTTTCCTGGAGAGAAAAATGGAGAGAAAAATCGTATAATCTAGAGAAATGATCCTCAACCCCGAACATCTAAATAATAATTTAAGCTACAACCTCCCAGATAGTCATTCATCCGATATCAAGTACTGGCGTTCACGTGATGCTGCTAGCACGCACTCTTCCATCAATGCAACAAAGGACAGAACAGTTTAAATACAACTACAACGTTTTCATGCTAGTTATGTATAGAAACTCTCTATGTTGTTCATAGTTTCTTTAAGCTTCAGTGTTTAGTGTTTTTTCTTTTCTTTTATAATGTCACCTGATGAAGGCTGTTATAAGCCGAAACTAGTGGCCTTTAACTTAATTAACTTTATATATATATATATATATATATATACACACACTAGGGGGGTCCGCCCCCTATGGCGCCGAATCCCTCCCCCCGAGTTCCGGACTGGTAGGTCGGTTCTTCTTGAATTCTGATGCCTCGAATTTTGAAGACTCAACACTCAGGGTAGCCCCTGAGTTGAAAAACTCGTTACAGAAAAAGGCTTATCATTTTATATATATAGGGTAGATATACCCTATATATATATATAAAATGATAAGGCTTTTTGTGTCACGTTTTTTGTCAAGTTATTTGAAACGTTTTGAAACTCAGGGGCTACCCTGAGTGTCGAGTCTTCAAAATTCGAACCGGTCTACCAGTCCAGAACTCGGGGGGGTTGGGCGCCGTAGACGCAGTGGGGATGGAACCCCCTTTCGAGTCTTCAAAATTCTAGTCATCAGAATTCAAGGAGAACCGGCCTACCAGTCCGGAACTCGGGGGGGGGGGGACACCCTTTCGAGTCTTTGAAATTCGAGTCATCAGAATTCAAAGAAAACCGGCCTACAAGTCAGGAACTCGGGGAGATTGGGCAACGGAGGTGCCAAGGGGGCGGAGATCCGTAGTATATAATATATATATATATATTTTTTTTTGATAAACGACATTCGTTTCACACAGAGCGTCAAGTTATTAGCTCCTCATAATGCCAGCAGATGTTAGATGTCATACGGTGTGGTCCTCATCCATACAAAACAAGATGCACTTAAGATAGGATTCAGATTCTTCGCACCCTGCAGCCCCCCCTCCCCCCCGCTTACGCCATTAAATTTCTAACCCTATATAAATCAATTAATAAAACTTACATGAATTAAAAATAAGATAATTTCAGAAACGAGTTATCCTGATTTAAACATCAAGAAGAATTTTAATTGGTTGCTTTTTTCTAATTTAGTAAAAACAATAAAAGGAACATGAAAACTAATAAAATATATATTAATAATTATTAACACATATCCTTATTTTCATATAAAAGAACTGCTTAATTCACAGGTTTCATGAGAGTCGTTCGGATTATATCGGACTGATTTTAAAGGCGGACTCTTTTCTTTGGCGCTTCCATCTTTGGATTCGTGAGCAGGACGCACGATATTAATGTTTTTAAATACTCCGTTTATTTCACTGGAGACATTAGATGCTTTCTTCTTTGTATTTAGCTTGTTCCCGAGCACTCTGAACAGAAGAACAGAAGATTTTGGACTCTGAATAGAAGATTTTGGCATAAATTGTCCACAGTCTGTTGATAAGCTTCCCTGTTCTGATATTGTTCTTCAAGAATGTCAAAAAATTTTTGAACCAAATGATTTTGGCTTTCTTTATTATATTGATCGCTTTCCAAATGCTTCCGTGGAGGCGAGTTTACTGCTACTATCACTAGTACCACACAGAACCGACCTTAGGAATTTTGTCGCCCCGTGCAATAGCATATTTTTTCGCGCCTTCTCCCTAAAAAAAAAAAAAAAAAACCTTTTAATCACGTCTTAAAAGCTATGATGTTAAGCTAGACTTCAACATGGCTGATCGTTAATTCTAAATAGTAACATTGGCTAATGAAATTCATAAGTTAATGAAAAACGATCGTAAACTATCCTCCGTAGCGCAATTGGAAGAACGACGGTACATTGCGCCCTTCGATTGGAATAGGCCTAAGTTCGATTCTCGTCGCGAGAGGAGGAATCTTTATCTGGACGATTTCAATCGAAGGTGAGTTAGCCGATCTCATACGGAGGTAGCAGGGTTCCAGAAACACGGGTTTTTCATCCCGCATACAGACAAATCGGCCGTTCAGAACACACGCAACTTACAGACAAAAAATAGTAGTTGTGGAGGTGGGCGGTAGATGGCGTTCATGGAGATGATTCGTAGTAGAAATTCGGTGTAGTGGTTGAGACAGTAGTAGGTGTCCTCCCGCGATGAGTCTTCGGACTCCTTGGAGATGTCAGGAATAATAATAATAATAATATTTTTTTTTTTACAGAAAGAGAGAGACAATTAACCCTTTAACGATGGAATTTTGTTCTGAAAATGTGCATCTTCATGGGTAAATAAAATCAATCGAAGACGAGTATACTCGTCAAATGCACAGTACATACATCTGCTGTAAATTTGTCTGAACTGACATGATGGTCTACCGTCGATTTCCTTGAGTTTCCGGTACGAATGTCCGGGAGAAAAAAAATCCACTTGTCCATTATAGAGATTGACTAATTCGGGAACTGGTCGAAGAAATCCTTAGAAAAAGTTCCTATTGTTTTAAAAAATACTACGAAAAGGTTATTTGATATTTGGACACGTCAAGTATGAAATACTCGCAGTATTTTAGATAATTCGATGGAGCAGTTCTTTTCTGTACCGCCCCACCCCGCCCAGAAGTCTTTAAATCATTGATAGCGCTGAACTCAACTATCTCTGACGAATGAAGAAATACTAGCTTCCTACCGATATCCAGAAAGTGTTTATTTTTATTATTTTTATAAATTGATCTTTTCCTTCAGATCACAAGCAATTGTTTCGATATCCGCCAAGAGATGGCACCACATACTGTGTCGAACGATGTACTATGCTGTACATTTTACTTTGGATTAATTTTTCTTTTATCAGACGCAATCAGTGTTTGTTTATTTGTTTTAAACCATTTGAGCTTTAACTGTATTGAAATCATGTGATTTTCTGTGATGTCATAACCTATATGCACTGTTGCAATTTATGACAATGAAAAAATTCTCTTTATATCTGTAGAAAGATGCTACTCAAAACAACAAATCAGAATAGTTAAAATTAAACCGAAATTGAGATTAGTAGCAATCCTAAATCTGAAATCGTAGTAGCAATAATCCTGCATTAAAATCAAGTCATACGTCAGAATAAGTTAGCTTTCTGTTCTTGACAAGTGCATGTACGTCGCTTAATAATTGGATTAGTCGAATAATAGGACTTAACAATGTTTTTTTGCTGCAGCTCACTAGAGGTCGCACTAGAGGCCAGACGTTAAAATAAACACACACGAAAATATGCTTTTTTTTTATTTTAAAAGTCATTTAATGACTTCGTACAACAGCGTCTTTGTAATGCTGCGTATTAACCAAGAGAGAACAGAGTATGATGTCATATCCGTTTGTGAGATGATTACAAACGATGATCCTGTTTAGCTTAAAGAAACAATAGAATCCCATCGTGAAAGTTTTAATAATTATGATGCGAAATCAAATTACACATATAAAGGACGCAACTAAAGTTTTTAACGCTAGGGTGTGATTTTTTTTATTTTATTTTTTTGTTATTCGTCATGTTGAAACAATGGAATGACGTGCTGAGTTCCACGTGCAAACAGCTGTTCATTTCGTTTAGGAAAGAGGTTGAAAAAATGTTTAAGCTCGTTGCCAGTGTTCAGTATCAAATAGAATTATTCTGTTTCCTGAACTAACTTCATTTTCATGTTATGCTGAGCTGGATGAGCTATGATTTGTTCTGGTTTGTAGTCATCTTTCAGAGTAAGCAATAAAGAATCATTTTCATTTCGTTTACGAGTATTTCTACTATGTTATTATTCGTCACAACTGTTTAAAATTGTAAAAGGAAGAAATATTAGCCATAAGGGAAATTTTTATGCAGTAATAGACGATAACTCCAGCTAAAGTTAGATAAGTGCATGACACGGAAATTCCTCAGTGAGTGAATATGTCATGCACATCGGAATCGTACAGTGACGAATGCTATGATGACTGCTCTCTTAAGTGGAAATCCCAACGAATAATGAATGGATGGTGAAACTGAAAAAGAAAAGTAAACTATAGATAAAAAAAAACTCGGTATGTGTGTGGGGGGGGATAAAAATATCCTTAATTTCTTTCCATATAGGATGAACCAAACTATGAACTATTGGAGTCTCTTTCCAGTTTTCTATTTCCTTGTGTGTGTCGTAGTTATAGCCTTTCGGCTGTTTAGTGGTAGCTATATATACTCCACCCTCTAGGGCAGGAGTGGGCAACTTTTTTAAGTGTGCGTGCCAAAATCGCCAAATCTCAAGTGTCAACCAAAATTTTAGGGAACAGATTATTATTTGGTGTCTTAAGTATTGGAAGAACCTTTTCAAATAATCAAAAATCACACTAGAGCGGTAAAATCAAAGAATATTGTTAGAGTGATTATTGTAAGTCATAAGATTGAATGAATATAAAAATTAGTGGCGGAATTTTTATTAAAAAGTTCTACTCTGTTGATAGCATGAATATCATACACAGTCACACAATTTAAAGCCTTAATTTTTAACATCAACAAACAAGTAAACACTAATTTTCTGAATTTTTTATTTCTGTTTTTTTTATAAAGATTAATCAGACAAGTTTTTTTTTAAAGTTTTTCCTATATATATTACAGTGCGCAATCCCATAATCGTTTTGCTTGAAAGCACAATAAAAGAAAAGAAAATTAAAGATCTATTATTAATTCTTAATCCCTTACGAGTAATACATAAAAATTACAGATAATATATAAAATTAATTTATATTAAGATAATATAATAAAATAAATTGTTATTTTACCTATATAATATATTAAACAGAAGTTAATCTTTATCATTTTTAGTTGAAAACATCGAATCAAATTTAGCATCGATGCGCCCTCTGTTGTTGCATCGCTGAGGCAGATAATTTACATCAGCTTTATGTTTTGTAACCTTTAGAGAAATGCATGCACTACTAGTTTCATCTGTAAAGCTACTCCTATTACTCTATTATTTTATTTTCTTATTACTTATTATTACTAAAACAATTAATAGTGTTTGTTTCTTTATTGCATTTTTATTGGGTATCGTTTTACTTAATAAACTTGTATACCATTAAGTTAAAATATACAACTCAGCGAGGATGATGGATATGTGTTTACTTAATTATTTTTTAAGCGAACTTAGGACACTCCTTGCATAGCGCACAGCCACTAGGATAACCGTGCGGACTCAAACACGCTACGAAGGCGCTAATTTACTTATATGTTTGTCTGTTTTTAAATAGAAAACCTACCTTATACTGATTTATTTTATTTGGCATCGTGATTTACTCACAGAACGACTAAAGCGTTTATAAGTCGGATAAGAACACATTTCTGTGTTTATATAGTACGCGAATAGTTTTTTTTTTTTACTTTTTTACAACAGGATAATTTTTTTTTAAAAAAAAAATTCGTTTGCTTGTTGTCGCGTTCTTTAGGCACGTTTTTATTGACGACAGGAACACCGATCTGTGCGCATTTACTAAGAATTATAACCAACCTGGAAGCTGAAATAATTTTTACCAGTTTAATGCTGTCTCCAAGGGTGACAAGCAGTAAAAGTATAATGCACGTGCCTTCAAGGATACCGAGCCAACGCCTTCACAAATAATCACACACAAGTGTGTGCACTTAAAGAGATGAAAGAAACAGAAAAAGTGACCTTGCTATGAGGAACTGGTAGACAGTAAAGACTTTAATTTTCTTATCAAAAACGGTAAGGCCAACAGTGATGACTACACCTGGAAGTAACAGGGAGGAGGCTCTCTCTTTGTAGTTACGCAATGGTAGAACAGTCGGGAGTTTCGTAATATCAGCATGACGTTCTATTGTATTTAATATTCAGCTTTTTCAGTAAACTGCATGTCGCACTGGTTATTAAGTCGAACTTTCATGTTTCGTCAATAACATTTACAGAGTGGGCAGAATTTATATACAAGTGTTCACTTCAAACAGTAGCGGTTTTGGAATAAAAACACGAACCAAATTTATTAAAAACAATTTCTGCTATCTTTCCTGAGTATTACACGAGAATGATGTTGACATTTCATAAAAGACGTAACAATTTACATGAAAGCACTTCCGTTTTGTGTGACGTCACAATGCTATTGATGATGAACTGTAAGCCACGAGCCGTTGCTGGTGTTCTATTTTCCTTTGGTGTGTTGTAAAACGGAAGTTGCGTCATTTAATTTGCTGGAGTCAGTTGACTGTTCAATGGGGGGGGGGGGGGGATAATAAAATAAAAACCCTTATAAAACTCAGAAAGGATCAGGTCATGTGATGACTAACATACTTTATTCTTTAACCAGCTACTTGAGCTTGTTCCTGTTTACAGAACTCTACCGGAAGTAGGTACCGTGCCGAGGTGAACTTTTTCTTGTTAGAAAAACTTCCCTTCACGTTAAAGCTGATGTGTGGTTCATTAATGTAAAGGATAAAAAATGATTTTCGAAAATATAAACAATATGAAATACTTTATGAGCTTCTTTTTTTTTTTTCCCTCAGAACAGTCAATCATCTCAGTGAACACACAACCTTTAGCATCTCACAGATTTCTCTGTCAGTTTTACTTTTCTCCCTTCAGTTTGTATCGGGACTTGAGCTGTTTTTAATATTTTAACGAAGCAAAATAGCAACAAAGCACAACACAAAATCATATTTCACAAAGCGATACTTTGTGAAATATTTAAAAAGAATCTCAATGTACTTTTCATCTAATTTGCAGTAATATTGTCAACGATTATTCTAGAAATTTTTTGTACACTCCAAGTAGAACACCTAAAGCTGATGATGTTAATATTCGAATAATCTTGTACAGAAAGCATGTTTTTCTTTTTTTAAGACAATCCTTATAAAGCGAGGATCGACACAAGCTCGTCCAGAGCAAGCTTTTACAAAAAGCCACGCTTCGGGGGGATTCTTACCCACGACCTGATGGTTGGAGACCGGATATTGCATCCAATCGGACAACCAGGTCGGTATCTTCGTTAATTAAGCTCTTCCCAATTAGTAATAAAATCAATGTGAAACCATAGTATGAAAGTATACTAGAAAAGCTTTGAGATGCCAATTACTACTTTTCTTTTCCTTCTTAGTTTAATATTCTTGGAAAGATGAGTGGAGAACATCTTGTAAGAGACTTCGGGAACCTTTCCTAATTAGTAATTGGTGTAGAATTTTCTTGGATGAAAACTTCCAGGTCAGGCATATCCCACTAGATTGAATGTTAAAGTAATTCCTAGTGGATTCACAGAAGAAACATCAACTCCGTTGGATGATTTTTGGAGTCCAATGAGGAGAACTCACCAGAAATGCTTTGGGAAGGAGTTAAGGTGATAATACAGGATACAGGGAAGAAGTATCTCGGCCCAATAAGAAGACCAAGAGACCCGTGGATATTAGATTTAACATGGGAACTAATCAAAAGAAGGCGGTTGGAAAAACAAAGAGACACAGGGACTGAAGAATACAAGAGATTATATAGAGAAGTCAGAAGAGCCATCAAGCAGGACAAGGAAAATCTCTATACCAACAAATGTGAAGAAATAGAGTTTCAGATGAGAAGCCACAATTATAAAAAGATGTTTTATTTAGTTCGTGACTTAAAGCACAAGTTTAAACCTAAATTGAATGTCATCAAAGACAGGAATGGAGCATTACCAACAGAAGAGTTGGAAATCAAAAACAGATGGAAAGAATGCTGTGAGGAAATGTACAGCAGAGTGGATGAAGAAAATGTGGAGTCCTACCACCAAGAAAATTTTGATTTGGAACCTTCTACACTTAGGCATGAAGTTGAAAGAGCAGCTTAACAGCAATAAGGCCCCAGGTTTTAGCAGAGTTAATTAAGGCCACAGGGGACGGAGTGATAAGAGTGATTCATAGATTGATTACAAGGATATGGGAGACAGGATCATGGCCTAGAGACTGGAAGAAGTCAGTTTTCATACCACTACACAAGAAAGGTGATAAGAAGGCATGCAAGAATTATAGAACTATTAGTTTAATATTTTATGCAAGCAAACTTTTATTGAGATCATGCTAAATAGGATTGGGGCCAAAGATGAGGCAGAGATTCCTGAGGAATAAGCAGGTTTTAGGAAAGGTAAGGGCACCAGAGATCAGATCCTTTGTCTTAGACAGATCATAGAAAAATACAAAGAACTCAGACTACCTCTGGTAATGTGTTTCTTAGACTACTCTAAAGCTTTTGACTGTGTTGAGCATGTGAAACTGTGGGAAGTCATGAAAATAATGGGTTTTCCTCAACACACTATCAGGTTTTTTTTTTTATGTTGAGCCCATACTCAGGAGGTTGGTTGGTCAACCTATAGTATATTAGTACCGTGTGTGGGTGGTGGGTTGGGAAAGGAAAAAAAGAAAGCTTTCTTACTTATGTTCTTGAGCTGTACTCTGGTAGCTCCATCACTATTTCTACTGGGAGCCGTGTGACCTCTATTCCCGCAGTCTGGGGGGAGGGGGTTCACCAGGGTGACTCCTCTGTCTCCTCTCTTTTTTGAGCAGCTTCATCGACGAATTCCTTCACTTGTTGGCTAGCCACATTGGCAACTCCCATGGCGCTTGTTCTTTTAATGCGATGGCATTCATGGACGACCTTATACTCGTAGCCTCCACTAAGGTGGGCTTGCAAGAACTACTCGACCAGGCAGTTGGCTTCTTCAATGTTAGAGGCCTATCTATCAATGCTCAAAAGTTCTGCTGTCTAGCTCTTGTCCCCTCTGGTCGTGACAAGAACCTTAAAAGGTTGGTAACCAACTTGTATAAGGAGCAAGAAGCTACGGTAAGAACAGGTGTTGGATTGACTGACTGGCTTCAAGTTGGAAAAGGAGTTAGGCAAGGATGTTTACTTTCTCCTCACTTGTTTAGTATATATGTTTGCGGAGGACATCATGCGTGAATCATTGGATGAGCTCAGGACAGGAATTACGATAGGAGGTAGATTGATCAGTAATCTGAAGTATGCTGATGATACAGTACTCCTTTATATTGACTTCGAAGAACTAGGACTAATTCTTGACAATGTTAACAAGATCAGTAATAACAGAGGACTTCAACTCAATCCAAGCAAGACAACGATTATGGTTCTCAAAGGAAATACAAACAGAGAAGCTCTTGAGAAAAAAGTATACCTTAATGGAAAAAGAATTGGGGAAGTCAGCAAGTTTGAGTACCTGAGATTCATTATTAATGTAAAGAATTGCTTTTTAGAAGCTCAGAAAAAGGTTAGGAATGGCTAAAACAACAGTCAGAGACCTGTCTAAAATCTGGAAGGATGGATTTATCTCCATGGAAACAAAGTTGAGAATTTTGGATGCAGTTGTTTTTCCAACAACGACTTATGGATGTGAGACTTGGAACCTAAAGAAGTCAGATAAGAAAAGGATATCTGTTTCTGAGATGTGATGTTACAGAAGGCTGTTGAGGATATCATATACTGAAAGGCGTACAAAATTGAATGGGTGTTAGAAAAGATCAGTAGAACTTTAAGGCTCCTTAAGGATAGACAGAAGAAAGTTAAAATGTTTTGGACACATAGAAAGGATGGAAGGAGGACTTCTCAGAACAGTAATAGAAGGTAAAGTTCCTGGAAAAAGAGGCAGGGGTAGACCATCAATGAGATGGATGGATGGCGTGTGTGTGTGGAGTGACTGATCTTCAGAAAGTTGAGACTGCCAGAAAAGCAAACAACAGGACCACATGGCGAGGCCTGGTGTGGAACATCACCGAGCATCGGAGTGACCATACGGCATCTGTAGATGCCCAATGAACATATATACATGAGAAAGAACATATATACATGAGAAAGAAAGTAGATGCCCAATGAACATATATACATGAGAGAGAGAAAGAGTAAAATTTTCAAATTGAAATACTTTTTCACCTTAAAAACAGAGAACGCAACATTCAGAATACAAGCAATTCACAAACACACGGCTCATCCTTCTAGATTTACGCCTTTGTTCAGTACTTCCGTATTGGTATCGCGAGGGTCATACAACATTAGTCTTTCGGTTTGAAAGATATGAATTCGAAACCAGCCTACGAGTGAGGAATCTTTATCTACTTTCTAATCAAAATGAATTAACCGATATGATACTGAGAGCGAAGTTTTTTTGTTTTTTTTTTTTTGGAAACTCGGGATTTTCATCTCTCAACTAATACAGAGTGACCTCACAAGCGTAGATGAATCGTAATGCCAGTCTGAGGAATTGAAAAAAGTCGAATCTGATTATCACTGTTCCTCTGTATCTAACCGACAAACACAGAAACTTAAAGCAACTGCGTAACAAGCGTGTCTTTTGCGTATCCTGGTGTTTTTCTTTGAAGCTATTCCAAGCTGATCTCACGATTTACATCGTCAGACTTCACTCGCCTTGACTCTTATCGACCTTGGTTCGTTTTCCGGGAGAAACGTTGTAAGGAATTAACCTTGAAATCTAAGAAGAGCGATGGGTGGGATATTTATAATGCAATTAATGAACAGAGCAACTAAAGGAAGTATGTCACAGGTATTAACAGGAGAGCTGTTTTTTTCGTTCTTTCTTTTCTCATTGCGAGGATTTATAGTTTGCTCTAGCAGATACTGGTGAAAAACTTAAATTCACGACCTAAAAAAAGACGTTAGTCTCTTTATAAGGCTTTTTTTGTGGGGGGGGGGGGTTGACAAGCGGTATACTGTGCTTCGTGTCCATGGCAACTTCTCCGTGCGCACAGTAATTAGCAAGTTTTTGCTGTCATTCATGAAAACAAACATGATTACATTGACTTCGCAGACTTAGTTGTGACGTATCTCTTATTTCGTTTTCAGTCTGAAATAATATTTGTGGAGATTGAGATCGATTCCAATGACATACACATGTATGATACTAGTTCAAGTTAGGAACAAAAGATGGCGGCAGATAACTGTCTTATTCTCGTTACCTTCACTTTGTATATCGCACAAAAAGTGCACCCACGAAGGAAATCAAATGGATTACCAGAATCTTGTTTCTTTATGATAGTTCCACACACAAAACACCGTAAACCTATTTCGTCCATTCTCACACACTAGCATCATCCAACTGGCCGATGGCTCAAACATCCTACTCTAGAGACTGAGCCTGCTACTTTCTCAATACACTTCTGGCCTCCAGTAAGCAGATTGGTAGTTGTTAGGCAATGAAGTTCGCCTACGATCTAATATAGTTATTCCCAAACATCCATGTCATAGGGTGATTCAAGTCCTCCGCTTGTCTGTTAGAAGCCATCTATTCCCTGAGCTTACGAGGCCGACAAAAATCCCTTTCCCCCAGGGGACCTACTCCATCTGAGATAAGAGAAAGGTCAGAAAGTTTAAGATTTTTTTTCCTGATTTTTTACACGACTTTAAACCGTGAAATTTTGCTAGAGGAATTGAAATTGTTCATTTCAATTGTTAATTATTTAAATTACTTACAGTTAGTAACATAATTAACAAGCAACTTAATACAAATTATTTAATGATTTTTTAAAGTGTATTTAGACCTGGATTCGTATTCTTTGCAGCATGTGAAAATCCTTTATCGGATTTTTCAGCTGAAGGTAGGTTAGCTGGGCTCACACCCCGCCTAACAGGCAAACCGGCCACCTGAACACATTCAATTGACAGACCTAATACGCTGACCTTTGTAGCTTTGGCCGTAAATCTAAAACAACCAACCGATCTACTTTCGGGCTTCTATTTGTCCCTTCCTTATACATTTGATTCGACTATAAATAATAATAATTCACTCACAGTTAAATTACTGTGGCAGTTTCCCTTGATTCAATCATATCCTTCTATAGTACAACAGGCTTTACATTACTTTGCATTTGTCAATAGCTCAACTTTAACAAAGAAGATCGGCCTTCCTACAGAATAGTTTATGGCTGTTTAGGTTTTCGATTCAACTCAAATGATTGTGTATAGGGATTGTTACCCACTTTCTAAAAAATACTTTCCGTCTTTTTTTTTTTTCTGGTAGTGGTGGTGGTGGGGGGTGGCTACTACTATATCTTGATCGAATAATAATGCACGTCGATAATGCACATTAAAGGCTATAAGGATTAAAGGCTATACATTAAATGATTGTGATTTCCCAGTTTGCTAGTTTTGAAGGGAGGGGGGGGTGGACTGCGTTTCGAAAGTTTTTTTTTTTTTTTAAGGCTAATCTTCAGTTAATTAATCTGGACAACAGCTCACAAATATTTCGTTCCACACTTGACTTGTCCTTTCTGCAGCACGTCCTGGAGATGTCGTGTAATTGGAATAAACAAATTATACGTATCTACACACACACACACAGAAGTTTCGGTTATGAAGAAACTGCACAAGAATTGCTAAATAGCAGGAAAAAAAGAGGAAAGTGGAATGAGACAATGGTCTTTTATAAGACGAGCGCATGACTTATTTGTCTCTCATCTTCAAGGTAAAAACAACAAACTAAAACTAAAAACGGGCAGAGGGAAACGGTGTTAACTGAATGGATGGGACATTACCCCGACGGCGGATATTACGGAACCTCAAGAAACTGGTACTTACTTTCACTTATTCTACAGCCGTCACGATAGGAGGCGCACTAGGGCACCGCCCAGGGGAAATGCTCGCTCCTCATACAACCTCCCCCCCTCTGACGTCCTTGGATCTTGTGAGAATATACGACAACGGGTCTAATTGGACACAGTATGCAATCACCCCCGACGACACATATAGCGATGTGTACGACTCGGTCCGTGTTTACAAGGTGACTGTCGACAGTTAGTGGATAACGCCGTCTCTTCACTTCGGAAGGTAACAAGATGACCAGAGGAAGAAGGCCTTCGTTATTACTTTTGGTGTTATCCGCGGTGGTGTTTGCACTAGTTAGGGGACAACTAGAAAGAGAGCAAGACCGAACCCTGGAGCGTCAACAGATTGATGCAGGTAAGATTTAATCTCGTTTGATATGAAGTTGCATTTTTTAATTTCAGTAAAGATCTATGTGATGTGATGTGTGTGTGCGTGTGTGTGTGAAAGAAATGGTTCCTAATGTAACCCCAAAATTGGAAACAGTATTGCCCAGCCTGTGATATTCTTGTTCGCAAGGTACATACGGACTCTTCGGGTACTGTCTTTTAAGTCGTATAATACTAAGGCAACTCCTGCCAAAGACCTACTGCTGTTCCTAATTAATGCGATAGGTCGGTTATCTTGGTTCGAATCCCATTCAGAATGCAAGGGGACTTTTAAGAATTTTTTTAAAGATGTTCAATTAGGAGGTTTAATGTGGGAGCTATTCATCGAGGGGATAAATGAATTCAACCGATTGAACTGGCGCAACAGACTTAGTTACTTCAGCCTTAATTGATGTGTTAAGTGACTCCCAAACGGTTTTCGCTTATAATACATCAGTACTATGAATGGGATAGGTTGTTTAATTTTGATTATTATTTTTTTTGTATTTTTTATTTAAATTTTACATAAATCAGAAAATCTCACACCATAGACCAAGCATGGAACTTTTCCAGTCCATTTCAGGAGTTCAATAAGCGGAGCGGATGTATCACACCGAGCAATAAATGTCATCCCCCGCCTAAAGATAGTCACAAACATCCATTCACACTACCGGATTCGAACCCACCGCCTGTTGGAGCGCGGTAACGTTAATCATTCTGCCAATCAGCAAGATGAATTTCTGTGGCCTCTTTAGAATGTGTGTGTGTGTGTGTGTGTGTGTGTGTGTGTGTGTGTGTGTGTGTGTGTGTGTGTAAGTCTTCCGGTTGGAATCCCATGGGTTCGTATCCCATTTAGAACGCGAAGAACCGTTACAAGGGCTTTTCAGCTGAAGGTGAGTTAGCCGGTCTCATATGGAGGTGGAAGAGTTTTTCCTCTTGCCGGAAACTCGGGTGTTTGATGCCCAATGCAGGCAAATCTGTCATTAGAACACACGCAATTTAAGATATAATACACTGGCTTCATAGACCGAGCTGTTTCAGCTGTAAATCCAAATAAAATAAGGACCAAGCTGATTTGATTACGTGTGACACTTAATTCGGATTGCAGTATGACCGGATCTTATCACAAAGAATTCCTTCCACATTATTCCTATCAATCATACATACAGAGTGTCCCATAAGTTCCTAAATATTTCAATAATTCATAAAAATCAGAAAAACGAGTATATTAGAGTGCGGTTTTGCACGAAAGTGTATCGCAAGGAGGGGGTGGAGAGAAAAAAAGTTCAAATTTTTACCGACAGAGGGCGTACCACATGCCTCGTTGGCAAATACGTACAAATGAGAGGTCTATAAATCGTAGGGTGTACTGCTGGCAGCTCGTAATGAATGTGTGCAAATTCCCAGTCATTGTAGAGGTGAACAGAATTGTGTTTGTGAAAAGAAACATTTATTGCTGTGATGCTTACTTTGGTAGATAAGATATTGTTAGTGAAGTTGTCTTACGTAAGTGGGGGATCGGTATCCGAAGTTTCACGAAAGTTTCCAACACAGAAAAGAATGAAAAAAAGTCGAGGTCCTCTCACTCCTGCCAGAGTACAGTCTCTAATACGACGTTTCGAGAAAACTGGACATTTGTCAGATCGCTTACGAACATGCACACCAGTGTTATCCAAAGTCCGTACCAACGTTGTGGTATCGCAAATTTAGCGGCGCAATCAACAAGCGATGTAAGCAGTGCACGGGAAGCTGCCAGAATCACAGGCATAGCGAAAATTCCGCATCCTTCATGGTGAGTAATCATCACACCACCAAAGTAAGCATCACAGCAACAAATGTTTCTTTTCACAAAAACAATTTTGTTCACTCCCAATAACTGGGAACTTATGGGACACTCTGTATGTATGATTCCTGGTTAAATTCTTCTAATTTATTACTAATAATTCTAATTCTTTTGGAAAGATTCGTGAACGATCTCTGTATCTTGTGAAATAGCATTATCGCTTTGAAAATAAATGTTATCCGATGGATAAACTGCGATCATGAAGGATATGGTCGATAACTATTTAAGTAGGTTGTGGCATGCAGAATTGTTATAAATGGGCCACGAGAACAAACACTGCACAGCCAGTATTCTCCACTAACATGTGGTGGATACTGGTGGCGTAATGTTTGTTTCCTGCCGACTTGCAACCAAGCACAATGCAGCCTTGACTCATGCTGTTCTCTTTCCATTCTGTTGAAACCATCAGAGTAAAACTGGAATCTTTATTCCATTTCTCAAGTGTCTTCTATTAATGTCTACAGCACCTGTAGCTCTTTGTTTATAGTTGACAGGAACTACATACTTTTCGTATAGGATGATAGTGTAAAAGGTAATGAACGTCTGGGGGAATATGTGCATTAAACGCATTCGTCCTGGTCGTGAAGTTTGGTGGAAGAGGTATAACGGTCTATGGCTGTTGTTTCTGGTAGGGAGATGGACATTTGGTTGTAGTTTCAGTTCCTGAAACGCCAACAGATAATGAAGCATTTCTGAATAGTGCAACACTTCCTAAATTGTGGTAGTTTGGGGGAATATAAGTCTTTTTCAACACTGCAGGTCATCATGCCAATGGCTTGACCAACGTAACGTGGAGAAATGTGTCTGTCCTGCACAGATATTTCGATTTATCCGAAATGATATCTTTGGAACGTGGGATATTGAAAGACTTTTGAAGACATCAATGATACTTTGACTGTTGGTTATATTAAAGTAAGAACAATCTAGAATACTCGACTCGTATTAGCCTAGAAGTACAAACAATAGGGCAGGGTGTGTCTAAAAGACACTTTGCTTTCTCTTTAAATGCAGTTGTGCGTGGACATCTGTGTCCTTCAGCTTGCAGCCTTTGATCATATGTCACACATTTACACGGTTATCTTGAGATAAATGATTTTTATCGATCGATGTGAAATCACTTCTTTGCTTAATGTAGACCGGAGGTAACTTGGAAATGTCTCATGTTAGGTCTTTAGACTTTTCCTACCATTAATCCATAACAGGTATTAATCGGGTGGAAATTCGCATTTCTTTTAGTTGGAATGTCATGAAAATACGTAAATAGTGAGAAGCTTTAACGGTCGTTTCAGTGTTCGATGAAATTCAACACCTGTGTTATGTTTGCGCTGCATAAGACATCATTTGGTGTTAATGATCAATGCAGTATTAAAAGGCACTGATTACCTCAGCGTAATCAGCGCGTTTTAATTAAATTACCATCAGGTTATCGGAAAAACAATTAGGGCTAATTTTTCTGTGTCAGGAAACATCCGACACTTTAATATAAATGACGCTAATTTTAATAATGTTCTTTATTGTTACAGTTAACTTTCGATGGTTGAAGACTGCCAGTACAAAGTAAAGGAAAAACAAGAAAATGTTATTTGAAATATTATCCGGACGTATGATTTATTTCAAATATATCACTGTTGTAATTGAGTGGAATCAAAATATAGATTAATATAATTTTATTATATTTGTACTTAAAGCAAAAATCTTAATAGTGAAGAAATGTGACAATGTTCCCACAGTTGAAATCTAGAAAACTCAGTATCTTTATATGCTAATTGGATTTTTAGAGGGTCTATTATTTACCTCTAATAGGAGTTACAGTCATTTGTTGCATACCATTCACCTGCAGCTCCACCTCGAAAACCAAGGTACAATCCAACCAATGGAAAGCCACAGTCCAGTCAATAAAGTTACCAAGTCACTGATGACTAAGTTGTTTCCCATCTTTTTCGGACTGTGACATTGAAAAGAATCTAATGAGCCCATTGCACGCTGGTTTCACGAGTGCTTCATTGTCACACCGAAATTCAAAACAGCAGTAGGACAGTAGTTATGACCAATAACATAGAATAACCTCAATGACCTGTTCCTAAATTATATTTTGGACCATTTCGAGGTATTGTCTACATGATGGACCCTATGTATTTCATTACAGAGGGTCCATCATGTTTCGGTACAATAAAGCTGTTTCTCAAAACGCATCTATTTGGAAGAAAATTAAATCCCGGAACTTTACTGGATCTTGTCTGTCCTAATCTTAATCTCATCTAATTAGTGGAATTCCCATTCTGGTGGCGGTGGGGGGGGGGGATAATTCGTTTTGGCTTTACTGTTGCGATGGCAATACTGCTGTGTGGAGGAAGAGCATCAATTTCCAGTTGCTTTCACGAATATCATTTGAAATGTGTCGCAAAGGATCCATGCCGTCATCTTGGCCCAAAGTAGCTCACCCTTGAATCGTTTTCCATTTTAAAATCGGGAAATAAGTACTAGAACTTTCGGTGTTTGAATTTATTGCTTGCATAAATATATACGTTTATTAATTTATTTCAGAAAAAGATGGTCTCTTGACTCGATGTTTTGACAACTGGGGATGTTTTACTATTGGAGAGCCTTTTTTCTCTGCGCTTCGACCAGTGAGTTTGTTTCCATCCCACCCAGACTTACTGGACATTCAATTTCTGCTCGTTACCCGAAGGAATCCTGATGTGTTTCAACGCGTTAGACCTGGAAGCAATGCAAGCTTTGCCCAATCCCATTTCGAACCTTTGAATCCTATCAAGATCATAATCCACGGTTTCACAGAAAACGGCCTTCAAGATTGGATTAAGGTGAGTCTAAAACGTTATTTTTAGACTCACTTAAGACTTAAGTTTTAAACTTCATTTAAAAAAATTAATGAGTGCATTAATTTTTTAATATCTTATATATATATATATATATCTTAAATATTATTTTTTTAAATAACTGCTTAGATGTTATTCACTTGTTAGCTAATGTTCAATTTCACTGAAAAAAAAAATCGAGTCCATAAAGATTCAGAAGTAAATGACATTGGTGGGGATTAGTAGAACAGGAGAAGAATGAAAACGCGCAGATTATTTATGCATTAACTACGAACGAGAATGAAGGTAATTTAGAATCACAAAGATATCTAAACGAGAAAGTAATTGGGGAAAAATTTCCCTTTCCAGGAAGTTAACCATCGTATGACGTTTTGCTGGAACTAATAGCAGATAATCAAGAGATTTTTGAAAAGGGATTTCTAACATGGACGGAGATGATATGCTTAAGAGGAAATAGATAATGTAGCAAGGTGACTGCAGTGTCGTCAGATGCCGTGTCACGAAAGGAGGAAATTAAAGAATGGAAAGACAAAATTTAGTGGACGAATTAAAAGATAGAAGTTATGAACACGCAGGAAACTGTTGATAAATTTTTCCTGCATTTGTGCCCATTTGTAGCCTTTCAAATTATAAACATAATAAACAAGTGTGTAAGAGAGAGAGAGAGAGAGAGTTAGACTTATTAGTTACGCTCCATTGTAATACCAATTTCATGATTCCATTTCGTTCCTACAGGAGTTGGTGAGGGAACTGCTGACTGCCCAAGATCTGAATGTTATTTCTGTTGACTGGCGAGCTGGTGCCTCACCTCAATATGCTCAAGCTGTAGCCAACACCAGAGCAGTTGGTGTCGTTGTGGCAGATTTCATAGATTATCTTCAGGTAAGTAACTATGGTAACGGCAGGTTCTTCTCGGTGAATTTTTCTGCCTATATGGCTGTTATTATCATCTCCGATGTTTTTTTACCTGCTGTGTTATGCCGTTACTTCTTTATATACTTCCAACTCACATTATTTACCACGTTAGAAAGGAACGTAACAAAACATTTTAGAATGCGGTGTATCTCAGATGACCCTGGGATCGTGACTGAATTCTTGAGTAGTATTCTTGAGGATGTACGTTGGACAAACGGACATCCAAGGTGTAATAACATGCGGTTTTAAATTCCAATTTAAGCATGCGGACTGGTAACACGCGGACGCAACCTGCACTTATGCGAAGTACTTAATATTTCAAAGGAAACATAGATTAAATACTGCGTAAAAAATGACTTTTAAAATTGCTCAGAAAAACTTTTTTTTTTAAATTTGCTATGCTATTGCTATTCTTGTAATTTGGATACAATCTTATGAATTTTATCTATAAAGTTTATCTAAAAATAGTGAACGTACATCTTTCTTTCATAATAGAGGAGATACAGAGTATCATCCAGCGACATTCATATCATTGGTCACAATCTCGGTGCACATGCAGCTGGTTACGCAGGACAACAACACCCCCGCCTGGCTAGAATAACAGGTAACTGAATAATGTTTTAACTAAGAATTAAATCACTTTACAGGATTTTTTCTTTATATTTTTTGTTTTAGTTATCATTTCTCAATAGAGTTGCATGGATGTACTAAACCCTGGAATGTTTCAGTTAATGTGATATATGCAATTTGTTTTCTGCTATGGACATATTTATAATTTCCGCATGTCTAGAATTTAGGCCTAAATTAATTCCTTAGACCGATAAAGTACAGCATTGATGCCTTCGCAACTAAAAGCAATTATCATTTATGTAATAGCTAAAATATATCTGTTTATGAGCTAGGTACGTCTATGTTTTTAAGACAAATTGAAATTTTGCGCATACATTTAAGATATGATTTTGTATTAATTTCATAACTACTAAAGAAAGTATAATCAGATAGTTTTCTTATAATCTATCTAGGTCTAGATCCCGCAGGACCATATTTTGAAAACACAGATTCTAGAGTGCGATTGGATCCTTTAGATGCTCAATTTGTGGACGTGATTCATACAGATGGAAGTCACTCATCACCAGGTCTTCATCTATTTATATATTTTTCTATAAATAGGTCATAATTGAATTGATTTTTATAATGCAGCATGACATATCAAGAGAGGATAGACGTACCCATTATAGCAATTTCCTCACGCGAGAATTTATCTCCCCAAAATAGAGTAGATTGTACTTGGTACATTTTTTTTCAAAAATAAATAAATAAATAATAAAGTTTGTTTGCATTACCGCTCTGGAGATTTTTGTAATAATTTCTATTGATGTATCCTTTTATTTATTTTTAACAGGCTGCATTATTCGTTAGGTTTTAAAAGATCTCCTCAGCATTCAAAAACCAATAAACCTTTTACAATGAACATAATCAAACGACAGTACAATACTCAGAACAGGTGGCTTTTATTCACATAAACCACCTTCTCTGACTATGAGAAACTGGATATTACAGACAAAACAGATCACATGACACATAGTTTTATGTCCGAAGGTCGTAATTCTATATACTTCCTGCATTTTTTTTTTTTAGCCATGCACTTTAACTTAGCTTGTTTATGGCCATAAGTATTTAAATGATCAACAACTGCCGCTGCCTCAAGTACACGAAATCACGTGACAAAAAACGTTTTTAAAAAAAACCAAGGCCTTCCACCCACTATATATTTATCGACATTGATTTTTTTTAATTGCTAGTCCTCTATATCAAGGTTATAAATGACACGGTTATAAATTTCAAAGGCGGTAACTCACGCGTAATAATATTTCCTTTTAGTTCCAGGAATGGTTCAGCCATGCGGCCACGTAGACTTCTACCCAACCCCAGGATGGAGAAGGCAAGGCTGCAGTATACATTCTGCGAGTTACGCAGGTAAGTTCACATGCCAAAGCAGACGACTCCAGGTGGCTTTTACATCGTGTTATGTTAATAAAAATGAACGTAAACTGGTATCATTTGTCACGCGCTGCATGTATTAGACAAGTGAAAGTTTTCATTGCGTAACGCCCTCTATTCATAAAATAGAATATTTTTTTCACGTGAATACGTTGTTATGCAAGATTTGTTTATTTCTATGAAGCACATTTGATCGTGTTATTAACTGAACAAGATTATAAGTACAGTCAAAAATCGGCTTATTGGGAGTGGCAAATTTAAAATATAGCTTAGAATTTAGCTATAAATTAATCAGTGAAACTGTATCTGAACTATACTTGTCTGTTGTTTCATGTTATTATTTTTATAGATGTTGATCACTTTCGACGATGCAACAGTGTAAGAGCTCCAGACTTATTTCTAGAGTCAATCAACATGGACTGCCCTTTTTATGGCTATGCATGCGATTCGTACGCCAATTTCAGTTCCGGAACGTGTTCTGCAGGATGTGGCATTGACATGTCTCTCTGTGCTCCACTGGGATTTCGCGCCGACGAGTGGAGAAGGTTTTCGAGACCCGAACCTGTGAAAATGTTTTTGGAAACAGGAAATGCTGAACCGTACTGTCGTAAGTGTATTATAGATTTAAGTAAGTTTGAAAGAAAGTAATTCGGGGTGGTTGGAATTAAGCAGCGGGATCAGTGTATAAAAAAATATCTGCAAACGTCTCTACTTGAAGGTAGGCGAGGACGTTTTAGCCCTAAAAGAATAATTGGCTCTGTAGACAGCTAGCACACGTGCTTTGAACATTCAAACACTCATGAGAGAACTCAATCGACAAATGCAATTGCTCTTTTCGTGCTTTTAAACAAGTTTTCCAGTCTACTAGGTTTTCTTTAAATCCACGAAAGCGAATCCGACCTTCCAACTTTTTTCTATGATTTGTCTTGAGGCAAGGATTGCCTCCTTTTGTTCTACTTTCTTTGAAAATCCAAACTGGTACCCTCACTTAGTTGTTCAAATCACTTAGTACCGCTTCTGCATATTCTGTTTTGTATTATATTGAGAAGGCGAAGCATATGACAGAAGATCAACTGTGTGATTATTTTCTCATTAATTAACACATTAAAGGCCTGCGTAGCTCAGTAGAAATGGCGTTTGCACTCTACAGCGCTTGACCGCACGAAGAAAGGATTTGGTGGCTCAAATCTAGTCGCCGACTAGAGGAACTTTTTCTAAGCCTTTTTTCGGCCGGTTCCCGAGTTAGTCGATCTCTGGCACGGGCTAGCTGGGTTTTTCTCCCGGAAACTCGGGTTTTTCGTCCCGTAAACTCAAGAAAATCGACCGTAGAACCCACACTATTTTCAGACATTAAAAATATTGTGTTAAGGTTAGAGACCACGAGATGGCGGCACTAGCTTGCCGCTTTCTTCACTGCGTACCGATGAATCAGTGATAGCCTTGGGCCAGCTATCTCTCTGATTGGCTACCAGTGGAGATTGAACTGCCCACTCAGTCTCCAAAAGTTAGATAGGGTATACGGCCCAGCCTACTCCCTATACGGGAACAACATAGGTGTTAACTGATTTTTTTTGATGATTACCACATTAATTATAGCGAATAATATTATATTTAATATTATTAAATAATTAAAAGTGTTACTATTATTTCAATGTAGATAGCAAAATTTCTAATATAATCGAAATGATTATTTTACAATGGAAAATTACGAAATTACATCAAGTATGGCATGGGAATATAAGCTCCTGTTTGTTTATAAAGCAAAGTAACTCGTATCAATGTAAATTACATTTTTTTTTAAATAAAAGTGAAGCTTATGAGCTATATTTAACAAATTTTATGACTTTTGTTTTTCTTATGTGAATACCAACAAAGGAAGGTTGATAACCCGTGGAAGGCCCCATAATTTGATAATACGTAAACCCTACTCAGCATACCAAACGTGAAACTTTTTCAAGCCACTTCGGACCTCTAAAAAGCAGGGACGGTGTAATGCCTCTGAGAATTGGCTGAGAATTCAACTTAGAATTACGATGTTTAAAAACAAATGTTTAAGTGGATGAATTCAATTTATTCAAGGCATAATTTGCCACTAAAATGTTTTTCATCGAACATGTAAATCATTAGAATAGCTTCCTCTCTGCAGATGTCTCATTGCAGTGTGAAAAATTTTAGCTTAACCGACGCACAAGAAAATTATAATAAAAATCACTATTTGAGCAGGATTTTGTTCTAATTTTAGAATTTGCAAACAATACTCCAATCATATTTCTCTGTACATGTGAAATTTCTGTAAGCTATAATTGTTGTTAAAATAAAAATCCAGTTTGTAATCTTTTTTTTAAGAGGGCTTTTTTGTTTGCGTAGGTCACCACTATCATGTGAGTACATTGCTCTCGGGTAACGAGGAAGCTCACAGACAAGTTAACGAAACAGGAGTGATTTTTCTACGACTGGCCGGAACAAAAGGAAGAACTCCGCTCCTGCAAGGAACCACGGAGTAAGTGAATTAATGGAAAATATCCCAGGCAGAATCTTCTTTGCGCCTTTATATGAATCGCTTGATATTTCAAAGTATTGTTTTTTTAATTTTCGTACAAAAAAGTCAAAATTAATATTATTAAGAAAGATATGATGAAAAATTACATTCTAAATTGTAAACTAACTTATATAAAAATGAAAATGTTAGAGCTATTTAATATCTATTCTACGTTTCTTTGATTCAGTCAAGTGGTGTTTAGTCCAGGAAGTAGCGTCGAATTCCTGATGAGTTCTCCCAATCTCGGAAGGCTACTCAGGACAGATGTGGTGTGGTCTTCTGCTCATCCTGCTGGGCACTCGCATGGTGGACGTTTACCTTATCACAGGCCGACGTTTCCTCAGATATTTGTGCATAGTTTTCGCATTACTAATTTAGAGACAGGTTACAGGTAAGCTTCCCTACTTAATTCTTATTTTACTATTTTATTTTGACCCCTAATTCTTATCTGGGATTGTTTCAGAGCAAGCATTGGTCAGGTTGTTCAACTGAACTGTGAATGTTGCAGAGCCGAGTGTACAAAGAAGACTGGATGTAACTTGATGTCTGTACACAAACGATTGGAGTATCAGGAACAAAGAAATACAGTTGGTTGTCTTGGTGAAGATGTTGTGGCTGTCGAAAGTAGACCTGGCTTTCATGGGCATCTACTAATCTTAGTTGAGCGTGAAAGGTACAGTATTTTTAGGAAGGACAAGTAGGATCGCTGCTAACGATATAAGAAGATTCGAATCCAGTCAGTGTCGAAAGCAATAAGTGCATATTAGTAACAAATACCCAGGTAGCAGTGAGGTGGAATCTAATAAGATAAAATACACAGTGGGGCGTTGTTACACACCTACTCGATCAGTTTCTGGCGAAGATGAAATGCGTTGCCAAATTATCCTGATTAGTTTGAAATGAGCAATTATCATGGGAAATTTTAATTATCCGAACATTGATTAAATCTCACGAAAAGGAAGAAGTCGAATTTATTTAAACCTATTGATTGGAGTATCAGGAACAAAGCAGCATGTGATAGAAAGAACTCAATTATATATCAAAGGATTTTGCAACTAAACACGTGAGTGTTCTGCCTCCAGTTGGCAACAGTAATCATACTTAGACGTCGGAAGCGCCTAAGCTTATGGATATCCGACTCAGAAACGAATACATTCTGAATTACAAGACCGGAAATTGTGAACATTTGAGGAAAATAAAAAAGCCGCTGGTATTTCAGCAAATGGGGTGTTCAATAGAAATGATTTACCCTTGACTTCGTTGTATTAGGGAGCTTTGCATCTAGGTATCCTCAGAGGATAACAGTAATGTTGAAACGAAAACCCTTGGAAGGGTAAAGAAGTCATATGCCTATTTATAAGACCTTCATTCGGTCTTATCTGAACTTATGGGGACAGAACTGGTTTTCAAAATGATGCAAATATGGAAAGAGAGAGAGAGAGATACAATGCAAAGGAGAGTGTTAAAGATGATATCGGAATTGTGGGATGCAAATTTTCTGAGAGATGAGAATGTGTGGACTGCAGACACTAGCAAATGAAAGAAAGATGAGTAATACAGTATAATGAAAACTACCTACAATCTTGTAAAATAGTCATATGGCATTCCGCTAGGCGGAATTTTTCATTTTCTATGATGCGGAGAGAGGATGAAGGACATCCTTGGAAGTTTGAAATGAATGTGGTCAAGAAAGGGAGTAAGTGGGCTACATTTTTCTTCTCATAGAGCGGTGCATGACTGGAATGGATTGGCTTTTGAGGTGGTGAATGTAAGAAGTGTAGAATGAATTCAAGAGAAGGCATGACAGTGGTGTGAGTGACTTTTGATCTCCCTCAATGAGTCCCTGACTCCCTAGGGGTATCTCTTAATAATAATAATAATAATAATAATAATAATAATAATAATAATAATAATAATAATAATAATAATATTAGGAGACTACGGTCCTGTTTGGTTGAAGTCAAAAATTGCTTGAAAATAAAGATCACGCTTAAGACTTTAATTTTATCATGAATGGGGCATTTAACCCCCAAAACAGTTAAAATTATTTAACTGAAATAGAAGGAAAGAAGTATTAAAAGGAAGGATAATAAATGTTTATGTTCTTTTATAACAAAATAGCTTTATGATTTAGGTAGTGTTTTTAATTAACATTTCATTGACCGGATAAATATTTCAAAGTTGATGGTTTTCATCAGAGAGTTGAACAAACTGAAGCTTTTTTTTTTTTTAGATCTTTAACATTTACAAATAAAAACAAACGATTCATTTATAAGAACATGATAGTTACAATACCTTAATGAAGTCGTTAAAATTGAAATGAATAAAATACTATTTTTATGTATAAAACGATTACAAGTTTGTATAAAAATAAGAAATCATTTTGATACATTTCTTATAAAAATCGTTCTTTTGCCAGTTTCTGCGAAATTTTGTGTTTATACACCTCTTCGACTGTATTGTAGGGTGTATCCCGGAAATGCGTGTTTAGGGAAGTAGTTTCATTCGTTTTCAGCTGTAGAACACCCTTTAAAGGTTAGAAAGGTGCGAAATCATCCACGCATGTGGAAATAGATGTGGAAAGAGATTCATGGATCCAACTCTTTGTGTATTGAAGCATTTTGCAAGACACAAACTGATGTAAGTACAATCACCGCTAATCAGTTTCTTCTTTTGTTTTTTTAGGGAAGTCTTCTGTGGAGGGGAAGAACCCTTGACCCCAGAAAACTTGAGGACATTATTTGGAGGTGGACTCTGTTGATGATTATACCCTAACTCTAAAGTTCATTTTCGACTAGAAGACAATACGGGGGGAAATGTGGAAAGAGAGAAAAGTTTAACTGCAATCCACGATTTTGTTCAAACAACATCGAAGAGATTGGTATGTGCGAGTTGGATAAGCAGGGCAGCACCGAGACACAATACTCCTGTCTTTTGCGAAGCGATTAGTTATATGCATAGAAGCAAAATGTTCAGATGTGTACTTTATATAGATTTTAATGCTGTACTAGTTAACCATCGTACTATCTGTGACGTGTGATGTATAAAATCGCTATTTTAAAATAATCTTACTATTGAAAAGAAGTCTGTAATAAACATTCCATATCTTTTTCGTTGTTTTTATTGTATATGAAATGTCCACATCGTAATCCGTGTGTGGTCTTTGTTGTTATTTCATTCAACCATTATGATCTTCGTCAGTAATAAAAGATTATTAAAGGTTGATTCAAAATCAGGATTAAAACTATCTTCATATCATGACACACATATCACAAAAACTGAGTTACATCGGAGAGGTTGCTTTTCTTAGAATAAAACCAATTTCTCACAAAAAAGAGAAAAGTGGTGGAACCATCAAAAAAAGAACAAACATCGTATGCGCTGACGATCTTCTGAGAGTTATATCAGCAAGCAAAGTGCTGGCTGGAAATGTAATCCCACACCCTAATACAATCAAATCGCCAGAGAATACACACACACAGTTGGATGGCAACTGGTTTAGTGTGTAGACTGTGAATACTGATTAGCAATAAAATCACCCGCTTAAGTTGGGTTGGTCGTCTGCACGTAGTGGAGTGACCACCTAGGATGAGTACTTGGGCTTCTTGAAGTGTCACGTGATAATGATGATCAATACAAATCACTAAACATAATTTAGACTCAACTGTGGCACGGAACGTGATAGCGAACGATTAGTGGTAAATTTGTCTCACAGGATTTGAATACAACAAAGAAACCAATAGAAACCATTACAAATGCTATAAATAATAATAATATGATAATGATGATGATGATGATGATGATGATGATGACGATGATGAAGAAAAAAACAGACTATATTATTTGGAAGAAAAAAAAAACCTACCTTGCCCAAATGGAAATCATTTTTAGTACTGAAGCATGATTTCGATTGAATTAAATAGAGTATGGTAAATATCGAATTGTTCTGACGTAGCTTAATGGTAGTTTAATTAATCGTATCAGGTTCTTATGGCATATCAAATGCACACATCTTCGCTTTTCACATCGCAAATTTTCCTGAATTTTCTTTTTTTTAAAGTCTGTGTGTGTGTATATGAATTGGAATTAGTAACATTCAGATGTATATATGGGAAGAGATCATCTCAGGTAAGTAAACAGAATGAGGAGAGGAAAGGATGCAAAACTAGTTTTTATGCATAAATGGCAGCAATAAAAAGGAGAATTAATTTTTTCGTTCTCCTTCTTAATCCTGAAATCTCAAATGATAAAATCAAAATTATTGTAAAACTTTGTGCGTAATGGATCAGATATTACACAATTTAAAAGCGAAAGGAATTCGCTTTTAGCCTGTACTCTATGAGAAATGGAGATGCATTTCCTCAGATAATAGGTTTCGTACACAAGTCTTGAAAAATGATAGGAAATTAGGGCATTTGTGATCTTGTTCAGGAGTGTTGTGTTGAAGAAGCAGGTCTTAAAGAGTTTCGAGTACTCTTCTTAACAGAAAGGAAGCGAGCAGCTCGTAATGCATACAAAATACTGTGTGAAGAATACTTTGAATTTATTTGAATTCAGTGCAGTCATTCCATAGCGGATATCACCGCATTCTGTTCGAAGCTAATTAAGTATTCTTTTCGCAAGATGCAGATTGATCTCACTCTCTTCCGTTCTTTGCTGATGACAGGACGACTATTCAAATACTCTTCAGTTGTTTTTGTACTGAATGACAGTCGAAGCAGCGAAGGCTATGAAGCCAGAATCTAATATGCCAGTTGAATGTGTTTTCTTGAGTGGGTGTTCCTTTATAGCCAGCAAAACAGGCCACAAGAACAACACACTCAGCAAACGTGACCTTAAGGTGCTACGAAGGATAATATGTGGAAACCGCCATTCATTGGCCAACACGTTGAATGCGGAGTTCCGAGCATCGACTAGAACACGAATTTGCACAAGAGTACAAGAACCGAGGCTCACAACATGATACTCCATGATAGGTCCACAATATGCAAGCCGTACATTACCCGAACCAGCATGCAGCGTTTTTTTCAGTAGGTGCTAAGGAGCATGTGCAGTGAGACAAGGAAGGTTGTAAAGTTTCCAAGTTTTAACTGGAGAAGAATGTGTTATGGAGCGATGAATCCCGCTACCTTTCTACCGAGCAGATGGACTGTTGTAGGTGGTAAATGCCCACAACAATCCATCTTACCAGAGTGCGTAACTCCAACTATGAAATTCGAAGGTAGCGGTGTGATGGATGGTCCTGATTTTTCTAGTTTGGCCACGGACCTCTGTGATGCCACGAACATTGAGCTCCGAGAGGTATCTGAACATTTGGCAATGCAATCCTTCCTACGTTGTGGTGTTTCTATGTCACTGACTATAGTCTCTTTCAGCAAGACAACATCCGTGTCGTAAGGCTGCTGTAACTACGTGGTCTGTGGACAAACTGTGGAGACCAGCACAATTGACTGGTCTCCACAGAACCCTGATCTCAACTCTATCGAAAACATCTGTGGGATGAACTAGAGCGTCGAGTGAGGTCAAAGGACGTCCTCCCCAACAACAGCTCAGGACCTCATTACATGGTTAAAGGTTTAAATGGTCCAAAATTCCTATTGATGGCTCTCGTGCATTGTGGAAAGTATACCTCGTCGGATTGCTACAGTAATCCTAACGAAAGGTGGTCCTACATCTTAAGGTGAGCGCCATGGCTAGTTTGTTCCTTACACTACGGTATCCGTTAATTTCTTTCCAAGTAGCGTATTACACCTTACACTAAGTGACGTTTTTTTCTTTATAGATGCTATATTTAGGATATTCCCAAATAGAGATATGATCACTAATTTATATATGTTTTTTTTTTTAAAAACACGCTGATTGAACGCTAACTGGATTTCTACTGGAGTTCTAAACATGGTGAAGTAATTGATGGGAGTAATAATTTTAATTCTGTATAATAAATATGCATATGACAGCAGCGGATGAAATTAATTACTATAATAATGTAAATTATTAATATGATTTTACTTCCAAACTCTGCTCATTATTACATTGAGTAATATGAGCTTACTAATGTGTTTTTATGATATTTTAATTTTCAAATATGGTTCTGTAAAGTTTTAATATTATTTTATATAAAATAAAAAAATTAGAAAAAAAAATGAAGTTAAGAATCTGTTTGAAAATAAGCTTTTGCTTTGTTGTGTACGGTCACGATTTGGTCAATAAATTATGAATAACTTGAGAGTTGAAATAGAGGGCGCTACAATCGACAATATTCATGCGATAAAAAAAAAAAAAAAAATCTCAGCTCTATGTTTTTCACGTAATACAGATACTAGCATCTAGAAATGCGAACAGTTTAACTCACGTCGAAAATAAAACCTCATCGACTACCCTCTTGTCTGCCTGAAAATATTTACAGAATTCACTCACGGACAGACAAAAAAGTTTGGACAGTGGTAATATTGCAATGGAACCATTGCGTGCACAACAACACGGCAAAAATATCTCAGCAGCCGAAAGGGAAAGGATTAGCAATATGCGATTATTGACTCGCTGCCGAGAAAAACAAGATTTCAAATATACGTGAAGGAGTAGTAAACCGTTTCAATTTTGAAGATCCTCCCACGATGAAATAAAAACAAAAGAAAAGATTAGAACCGCCGTTTACGGTTCTTCCAGCAGCGTGAAGAATAATTCAACCGAAATGATTCGTCCGTGTGTTTTATGTTATCCAGTTTTATAATTGTTTTTATGTGGAATAAAATCTAAACTTTGATTGCGTTTTCCGAGTGCACAAATTATTTTCTGTTTACGCGCTATCTAACTACGTGCTTGTGTAACATCTCAGTAAAAGCAGAAACGGTTTGCAGTTATTAAACTCGAGGATGTTCTCCAGAAGGCAGAAAATTGAAATGAAGGGGGACTGGTAAGATGATAACTTGGAGAGAACAATTTAGTTTTCTTTCTTTTTTTTTCTTTCGTGCGACTCTCATTCTCGCGAGGTTGTAAACCTCTAATATATGAGTACGATGGTGAGATATGGGTTAGGAAGACTTGCACTAGAGACAAAAATGCTATACGTAATACTTAATTCGGGAAATATAAAATATTTTTAGGTACGTAGACATCTGCCCACAGTGACAAATGTCTCAATTTTTAAATCCGGATATCTTGCTGTGATGACCAGACACGGAACTTTCCAGGTCAGAAGTGATAGTCTTCTCTTCAATATACATTTTAAAGCTGGTCATTTTGATTGATAACGCGCGCACGCACACACACGCACTACTTCTTTTTATTCCTTAGGCATTTGACGCTTTTCAGTTAATGTTTCGGCAATTGACGTAACTCTGTACCTTCGTCATACTCGGAAAATAAGTGGCGTGCAAAGACTAAGCATAGTAGTGCTGAATAGACGCCATCTCCTGTTCCTTATACTAACTAATATACTACTGCGTATATTTTCGTGTGTGTTCTAAGGTAGATTTCTCCGAATTAGCGATTAAAATCCGTTGGCTGCATGAAAAAGAGAAAAAATTCCTCTTTTCTAGTTAAGTTAACGTTAGTCAATTTTTCCAAGATTAGAATTAAATCTATGTGTAAATAAATGTAAACGGAAGCTAAGAATAAGTGCACCACTCACAATCCACCAATTGACCGCAACTACACCAACGCCATCTACCGCCGACCGCCACCACTATTTCTTCCACAGACAAAATAAACAAGAAGAAATAGATGTAAACTTTCGCGATTCATCTGATTCTTTTCTTGTTCCAAGAACTGCTGAAGAGAGTGGAGGGTTTAGATTTTGATTCTCTTCAGATATTTAAGGTTTATTAATTCACGTGATATCACGCTGTAGAAATTATGATAGCTCAGTGGTATCACATAACCTGTTGTAACCTCTTTGCTTATTGGGAGCATTGATAAGCCACGTGTAATCTGTAGAGGAGGGTTTGTAGGATATCTAATCCACTGTAAATAAAATCCTCCAATTAGTTTTTGTTCCAATCGTTAAATTTGTCCTTTAGTTAACATTTGTATGATCCAAATCTCTTCAACAAGCAAAAACAATGCAGAATGACACGTGAATCATCAATCATAACAACAAAGAAGCCTTTAACATTTGCTTTGGTGTTATTTACAAGTTGTGCAGTAGGGCGAAGACAAATTCGTTTTCACTGAAAAAAATATTTATCCAGAAAATAGATTCGATTACATTTCTTGTTTACTGAGAAATGGCAGAAAATCCCGAGCGACATACTACTTGGTTCAATACGCGAGTGTATCCAACTCGAGCACAATGCTTTTGTGAAATAATTTCAATGGAGAAGATTCCCAAATAATGCTGTACATTTAGTTTCTACGTAATTCTGTATAGTCCAAGAACAGACTAAATAACTAAAATGAAATCTGAACAAAACTTTAAGCCCACCTCGCAATAGATCTCCGAATATTCCATTATTTGCTCGAAACCATTTCAACTGGGTGCACTCACAGCTCGATGAAAGGTTTGGACATCTGATGGTATTACAATAGAACTATTTCTATTGTAATACCATCACACACACACACACACACACACACACACACACACACACACACACACACACACACACACACACACACACACACACACACACACACACACACACACACACACACACACACACACACACACACACACACACACACACACACACACACACACACACACACACACAGCAAAATGACAAAAATATAACGGAGATGAGGGGATTAATAAGACGTGTTTGCCGGCTCGCTTTCGAATGGTAACAAAACTCGGAACTTGCGAGAAAAGAGTGAAATTCTTTGCTGTCTTGACGACACCGAGAAAGAAATAAAAATAGGCAACCGTAGAAGAAAATATTAAAACGTAAATACCCGACGCTGCTAGGACAAGAGCCAAAGATTTTATTGTGGATATTATGTATGCATTGTGATTCTTTCTTTGTTTCGGTGTATATGTGTACATCAGAGATGAACGCAAGAAACGAAAGGTAAAATATTCCTTAAAATTTATTTGGCCGTATTATCTAAAATATGATGGAAATAATTCGGTAAAAGAATAAAATCATCACGAGACTGATCGCTCTCTCTCTCTCTCTCTCTCTCTCTCTCTCTAACTGATCAGTGATCTTGGTTTAACCCTGTCCCGGTAATGTCCATTGCCATTCGTAATCCACAAAAGTGAATCTTCTTTTCTAACAAAAACTCAATATCTTGTTCTACTCATTCTACTTTTTCCAATTATATTTTTCAATCTGTTTTTTTTTCAGAGGCATTAATCTCTCTGACATCCCGTATTAGTGGCAATTTTCCAATAACATCATCTCATGATAATCAATCTCTACCCATTTCTTCAAATTTGTTTGTTGTCTTTCTCTCCTGGAGTTGTCAGTCATTCTGAAATCTTTGATTTTCTATCTTTAAGTGTTAATTGTTTTATTCAGTTTTTCTAATAGCGAACTCACCTTTCTTCGAGATTTTATTGATCACAACTGATCTCCATTTTTTTCCAACTACATCGATCCAGCAGACAGAGATATCGCAGTTGATATTTCCATTGATTTTGTTTTTTATGTTGGGCCCATACTCAAGAGGTTGATTGGTCAACCTATAGTACATTAGTACCATGTATGGGTACTGAGTTGGGAAAGGAGGAGGAGGAGTTTGTTTACATTTGATTTGAATGACTTTAAATGGTATTCGTTGGGAAATACAGCAGGTGGGAGACTGTTCCACAGTGCAGCAGTTGATGAAGGAAGAGGAAAAGAGACTTGTTCTGTTTGTTTCTAGGTCTACTGTGAAGGGATGTTGTGCAGCAGCTGCACGTGTTCCAATGAGCTTAGTACTGAGCGGGGGAATTATTGATGTTATTTCGGATGAGCATTTCCCATGGAAATATTTGTAGAATATACTTACTGCAGAGACCAAACGTCTGCGTGAAAGTGAGGGAAGAGATTTGGTAAGGGATGGATTGTTGATAAGTCTAATTGCCCTCATCTGTATTGAGTTAAGCATTTTGAGAGAGCTTTTAGGGGCCCTACCCCATATGTGGGAGCAGTATTCAATAGTTGGGCGGATTTGTGACTTGTATAATGTTAGTAGCTGTTCAGGGGTGAACAGCAGTCTGAGGTTTTTTGAGGAGTTTTGAGGCTGAGAATGCAATGTTTGAGATATGTTTGTGCCAGAAGAGGTTTGATGTGAGAGTGATTCCGAGGAACGAGATCTCGGGCTGTCTAGAAATTTGGGTATCGTCGAAAAGGATACTGGGAAAAAGTTGTTCTTTTTTATGGGAAATAGTACAGAACTGGGTTTTGTTGGCGTTGAAATTTATGAGGTTATCCGAACCCCATTGTAGGATGGCTTGGAGATCGGAGTTGAGGGTGGTGGTGGTTGATGTTCTGTAGGGTAAGGCTTATCAAATGCAAGCGAGGAGTGTAGTGTGCTGTCGTCTGCAAAACTGTGTATTGGGTTGGAGGTCAATTGCAATAGGTCGTTGGACAGAAGGTACGGCCAATTGCTTTCACAAGAGACCAAAAGGCTCGACTGCCGTTTGGACAGGCTGCTAGTTTCCTGCTTTTTGCTCTTCCGAACTCTGTTTTGGAAGCATTCATGGTTTTTTTTTTTGCATCTATTACATGCTTCAGTGTAAGCTTTGAAGGAGGATGAGGTTATTGATTTCAGCAGGCTGTGCTATGTCTGGTGTTTCATCTCTACAGCCTTGGCACATCTTTTGGAGAATCAGGGTTTCGTTAGGGAGTGGCAGTTCAGAGTGCTGTGTGGAATGTATGTATTCATGCCGGTGAGGATTACTTTTGTAATAAGCTCGGTGCATATGTTTGGTGTTTGGGTTGTAAGGCCGGAAGCAATAGTCCAACCATAGGAATGCGGCATAAAAGTTGCGGATGCTGTCCCACTCGGCACTGTTATAGTGTCAAACTACTCTTGTATGGGAGTGTCTGTGTAAACATTGTTGCATGGGGCAGGATTATGAGCACTAGGTTGTGGTCAGGATTGCCCAGGGGGGGGGGGGGGGGGCTCACTACTTTCACTGTGTATTTGGATGGGTCATTGATGAGGAAGAGATCTAGGGTGTTTTGGGAGTGGTTTGGGTTATCTGGTATTCTGGTTGGCATCTGGACAAGTTATGTTAGGTCGTTAGTGATGGCAAATGTTTCAGCATCTCTGCCTGCAAGATCTGTACAACTGGAGGAGGAAAGCCAGCTAGTGTTGTGGACGTTAAAATCTCCTAGGAGGATGATTTTGCTGTTGGGAAAGTGGGATTGGAGAAAGTCGACTTTTAGGGAGAGGAAATTAAATAACTCAGGGTGGTAGGTTGCGTTAGGGGAGCGATAGAAACAGCAGATGAATTGGACTGAGTGGGGAAGGGATATTTTCAACCAAAAAAGGTCAAAGTTGGGTGATTCTAAGTTGGGTACTCTCTGGCAAGGTATGTCTGAGCGGATGTTTGATTGCATTCATGCTGTTTACATGCTTACTAGAATGATGTTGGTCACTTTCCGAGTATTCTTCATCATTTCTCTACAAACAATCTTGTTAATGTAATGGATCCTTATTGTCATCTAGGCAGTTCTTACAAAATCTAGTGTTTTACCCCTCTCCTAACTAGAACTTATTTGACATTATAAGAATCTCAACCAGGATATAGGTCTTTAAATTCTGCATCTAGGATTCATAAAGTCCTGATGAAATTATTTGTATTGATTGCTTTGGATCCTACGTAGCTCAGTCGGTATTGGTGAAACCCTGTGGTAATAAAAGTTCGAAAGCCTAGGTTCGAGTTCCGTCTAGAAGGCGAAGAAGATTGGAGATTTTGGAATTCAAAGTGAGTAAACCCGTCTCATGCGTAGGTGGTAGAGTTTCATCCTTAAAAACAGTCAAACGGTCCAGATAAATGAACCCAGTTAATAGAGTGCTTTTGAAGCCATAGGGTTAGTATCTCCTCGGTCTTAATTCAAAATTATAACAATCTCTTTAAAAAAAAAATCTCATTAGCTACAGATATTCTGCATGACAGCCAATCTTAAAAATACGAAAGAAGGAAAACAAAACTGCAGTAAACCCGAAAACAATTTTTTTTCAACCATGTTTCGACATCCATTAGATGCATATAGATCCTAATTCAACATTATCTACATTAAAAGCAAATCTTCTTCTTATTTCTAATTATTTTCCTCTTAGTCTTATATTGATTATCTAAGTAGATTCGCGTATGCAAATAAATTAAATTTCAATCACAGAATTTTTGCCAGAAAGAGATCAGAAGAAATTTGGAGTGTTTTTCAACAATTGGTGAAGACTCTTCAAATATCAGTGAGGACCAAAAGACTTTTTGATCGCCAATCATTCCTTTAGTAGCTCTACAAAGGTGCGTCTGCTCCAAAATCAACTCTAGCTTTATTTCATTTTTTCCACAGTCTTTGCACTGTTTAGCAGCAAATTGAAATTCAGTCCATATTCAATGAAAGAGAGAAGTTCTCCCTCAAATCCTGGCTTGTTATCCTCAATTAATTCTCTTTTAAAACTTCTTGGCGAAGAAATTATTATCAGATAGCAAATGGCATATTAATTACGCTTTCATATTATTATTATTATTTTGTAATGGAGTAACAAGTTTCCTCTGTGGTAGCACATTCCACATAATGCTGTACTGCCCCCAAATTGCAAATCAAATAATAGAAAACCGCCCCCTCCCACGTTGGGCAAGCACTTTAACAAACTTTCACTTTGTTATACAAACTTAATCTACGCAATTTCAGTTTCTATCGCATTTTCACAACTACTTTTGAGCTCATTGTCCATTAATTTATTCAGAGCAATCACTTATTGAATCAAGTTACCTTTAAATCTATTAAGATAGGAGAACCGACTAGTCAGCGGCTATTCATGGTTCAGTTCAACTCAGAGAACAATTCCCTCACGTGACTCGTCTTCGTTGGCTTTCTTCTTTCGAACAACCTTCGTTTCTTATGTAGCTAGAAAGCAATCTACAAATATTAAAATTTAATGCTAGTATTTTTATACCTTCGCAATTTAGAAATAATATAATTTAGCAGTAAATGTCTTCGCGATGTACTGGAAGTTCTCCCCACGCTTTCATTAGTCATTTTGATTGGCTGATTGGATAACGTTGCTGGCTATTAATCTAGTACGCATCATATTTAACGAAGTTTTAACAGGACGTATATATACGTCCAAGTTATCATGGATGCGAAGTGCATATTAAAATCGTAATACCATTGTTATTACATTGAAATATATGATGGATACGAAGCGTATGAGGATCCGTATTTGATCCATGATGGCCGGTAAGGTGGTAACGAATAGTTTTACGAAATAATTTTTTTTTTAATTTCTACCTGTACAATTTTTCGATATTCAGTGATGCAATCCGTTTTCTCAGATGCAAGCTATACGTAGTCGTAAATTAGGTATAAGAATATCTTGAGCGGGTACCTATACGGAGGATTGTGATTGGAGAAGCATCCTTCTTCTGTTTAAATCCCACAGTCAGCCGTTCTGAAGAAATGAAGGAATAATTAAAATAAATTTAATATTTTTTTATTTGACTTGCTAATGGACACATTCTCATAGCGATGAATATTTTATGCTAAAAATATTTCTAAAAATATTAGAAATAAGTATAAGATTGGCTCATTCCTCAAGCTGAAGAACAAATCGGAAAAAATTCTCTATGAAACAGAAGAAATGGTAATAACTTGCGGATAAAAGTCAATTTTTGCAAAAACGTTTATATATTTGAGTATCAAATGCTTTAAAATAATTCTACAAGTGAAAGAAATGTTAAAGCGATATTTAAGGTCTATATAATGAATTAAAATCAGTCTTGTGCAAATTTTTTTAAGGAAATCTAGATATGTAAACGATTCATTTGCAGCCTGTTAAACTAATTACGTAAATCAAAATATTCCAATCACTCAACTGAAAGTTCATTTAACACAGTAATATTTTGGTATTTCTTAAGAACACGCTAGATGGCAGCACTATTCATTGTTGCGTTTTCGCTTTGTATTTTACGAATGGCCGCTGATGACAAGCCGGAAGAACTCAGAAATGGAAAAGAGATAGCAGTCTGCATTTTTTTATAAAATTATCGCTAAAATTATAATTATATTTAATTATAATTATAATTTCCATATGAAAATATGTGATAACTATCTTACAAAAATAAACAAATACATAAATAAAAAAATTAAATAAAATTTATTCTTTCTTATTTTTTAAATTACGTCATTTGCATTCTTTTTTATTTGTTTTTTATGAAATAAAATAAAATAAAGAAATAAAATTTCAAAAAGTTAAAAAAAAGAATACAAGATGAAATGCACGGATCTAATTAATGACATTTAGTGTTGAAATAAGTGAAAAATAGTTCGTAAGAAAATTAACATTTCATTAAAAATTTCAATACCACGAACAAATAAAAAGATTGTTAAAATAATGACTTGACATCCCTGGATTGACTTGATACTTCTGGTAGAATCGACTTAAAACACGAATTAGCTGAGCCATAAAACATCGTTACGGTGGGTCGATGATCTAGCGGAAGAGCAGAGGGCTTGTTGGCTCGTATGAATGAACCATAAATCCCGTTGACTATCGTCGGCACGTGAACTTTTTATCTGAAAAAGTGGAGCAACAGTTCAAGTTGAGCGACAAGAAGAGTAAGTTCATCACTGAAGCCAAAGGCGACTCTGCTAAGCCACGTGTGGTTATTCCTAACACAGTTTAGTTAACAAGGAGTTTATCCCGAACATCGTATAGTATTTTATTTAGAGATTTTAAAAGATAGTGTTATACACATTCCATTAAAAAATATTACGACTATTCCAGTTGTTTGCCAACTGGAAATTCCAGCTCCCAGGTGGCGCTCATATCACGGTGAATTCCAATACACATGATGCTGAACGTATGCGACGTACTGTTCATTCGAAGTTGCTGAGGGAAATGGGCAAAGAACGTTATCTGACGAACTTCAAAAAAGGCGTGATTGTAGGTACTTATTAAAGAGGGCGGTATCCAGGAAACAAAATTTGTAGGCCGTTTGCTAAGTGGAAGTGTAGCGTCAACAATTTGCATCTGGGAAAAGTCAGTGGACAGTGGAATACTGGAAAAAGTTGTTTGGATGAATCTTGTTTTTAACTGTGTCATTTGGTTGGTAGATGGAAGATTAGGGAGAAGAAAAATCCCGATGTGAAGGTTGGACCATTAGAAACAGGTAGCGGGCGGGAATGTTTTCCTGGCAATCCCTTGGAGTCCTCATACCAGACCAAGAAAGAAATCAAGACACAACATATCTATCTTCTCTCTCTTTCATGGTGAGTGTCTTCCCAGATGTCACGTGTTCCATCACGAAAATGCACGATCCTTTTGCTGGTATCGTTCGAGAATGGTTTGCCTAACATGGGAGCGACTTCCAAGTGTTCCAATGCCCACCGAATTCCCCAGATTTCAATATTATAGAATATCTTGGATTTTATGGCTATCGAGATCCAGCATTTGAATCCACCACGCCGACTACTCATAGATCTACGGAGGCATTCCTGACGACGTGGTACCTTCTGCAAAGTTCATAGTTTTCGTAGAGTGCTTGAAGAATCCTGAAAGCAGTTCTGGAAGCAATAGCAGAGATCTTCGAAACTATTAAAGGTGGTTGTCGTGGTATTTTAACTGGACTCTGGAGAAAACCTAAACCTATCGACTCCATCCTTCCTTTGTTAGAGTTGTAAATAAATCTTTATATTCTGACTTTATGCGATATGACCATTGGTCCAAATTCCAGCGAGGGTTCTGTTGGAATTTAAGAAAGAAATCCTGGTAGCGCAAATTTCAGGAACCAAGCAAAACAAATTGAACAAAAACAAAAAAGGAATTCGGAAAAACGGAATCGTCAGCAATTAATTCTATTCCTTTGTTTATTGTTTCTTTATATAATATTTCTTATTGTGTTTATCATGCATTTCTATTGGATGAGAAATTGTGGTCGAAATCATTCAACTTATCGAATCCACCTTTCTTCTGTTACCTACCCCAGTAGCAATAATCTCCAACTGCAATATTCACACATCCTGAACCCAGTATCGAATGACCCATTATCACGTACATCTGTTCAGGTGTGTGTGGGGTAATGGGTAAAGGTCGTGATCTGTAAAATATTCTCGGAAGTTTTTAATTGTTAAAAACCAGTGATCTTTACACATACGCTTCTCTTCCTGTTTTATGCTTTATACCGTACGTCTGCAAATTGCTTCTATTCTTCTGGCGCCCGTTTGTCTGTTTTGAGGGAAGAAAAACCCAGAGTTTTGGGGACGGGAAAACCCCGCCGTCTGTATATGAGACGCTCACAATAAGCTCTTTATCGAACTCCGAAAAATCCTTTGTTTTTGTCATCATGATCAACCCTACTGACGATCACTGACCTCCGACGTAGGTGTAGTTGAATTGCCAACACAAGATGGAGGCAAGCAACCGAGTGAGGCTTTGGCGTCTACCGACGGAATGCGGCGTTCATCATAATCCCATAAATGTTCGACGGGATTCCAATCAGGAGAATTAGGCTGACAGGGAAGCACGCGGAATGCCTTGGTATTCTCTTGGAACCATAATTGGACATTGGAATCATTGTGACATGAGGCATTGTCTTGTTGGAAGAGTCCAGATCCATCGGACCAGATTGCCAACCTGTAGGGTGATATCCTCTGTTACCACGATACCGTCACCCTGGCCTGTTTCTGACTAACGATGTCTGGTTAGGCGGAAACTGGCTTGTTGTTAAAATGCTATAGTTCACGAGTGTACTTCTGTTAGACAATGCGTCTTTGTTTCCATGGTAATGAAATTTCTGCTTAATAGGCAACGTGTCTTCGTGTAATATAGCGATAATTTTAAAAGTTGTTGTTTCAATGTTGCACGAGTTTCGAACAGGAAACAAATAAATAAATTAAGAACGCAGGCTTTTTTTCTTAATATTTTTCTCAATCCAGGGAAAAAAAAAGATTCAAAAGGATAATATTTCTAACAGAACTCAACAAACGGACCTTCTTTGAAAGACAATTCACATTACGGATTCCATGAGTTTGTGTCATATTTCATATTCATTCTTTTGCAGACGTGGGATGAACATCTGCGTGCATTTTGGATCGCGGAAACCTTCGAGAATCAATCGTTTCGCTTCATTCAGCAGTTGACCCCACTCTCTATCAATGGTGCAGTCGCCAATCCATTCGAATGCGCATTTTCGAGTAGTGGTTTGTTGTATAAGTGATGGATATCGCCTTCCCGACATCACAATTGATCGTCGAGTCTCTCTTCTCACTTAATTAATTTCTGCTGGCTGCAGAGGTTTAATAAAAGTGAAAAGATAAATACGTATTTTAATGAGTCAGCAACTTATCTGCCAGTCTTCCTGAGGTGCAAACAAAATTAATTAAGTAACTTTCCTTCCTGAATCGCGCTCTAAATAAATATTATCGGACAATTTCCTGCTCGTAGAGTGACTGGCAAGCCATGAAAACCCACTTCAGTCTTCATCACTGATAGATGCATGCCCGCGTTCATGAATAGCGGAACGATATTCGCTTTAGCATGACGATTATGACGGCAAACTGTTACAATAACTATGATAAAGATGCCACTTATATGAATTGAATCAGGTATCCATGACAACAATGAAAGCAAAAACCTTTTCCATGTAATGGTAACTATGGCAATAGCTACATTAAAAGTGAATTGGTTTCCATGACAACTGCAAAATATAGTCAGTTTCAATGGCAGTAGTAAAAGTAATTGTTGTATAAAAATTGAATTTTTTTTCTAACATTTCATAAATTAAACAATGCTTCGCGTGACTCATTTGTGATGCGTGCTAGTGTATTGTGGATATTCATTTGTTGAAATTACTTTAATTCCTCGTATTTCAGTTTTGTTGTAGTTTTCTATATAGTTTGTAGTTTTCTATAAAAACTAGGACTAGCTTCAGTAAACTGGCATTTGTAGATTTATTTTAAATGGTGAATTGTTTGCATTATAAAAACAGTAAAATGCAACCATATGTGAGCTATGTTGGAAATGAGAAAACCATAAATCTTAGAAAAGAAATGGACGCAAAAGAAGAAAGGGAAAGCGATCAAACTTGTTTCTCACTTCCGACTACAAAATACTTGCGGTTCACAACAACATATCTGTCACCAAGTTTTCACGTGTAGTTGGAGACATGCCGTCAATGTTTTTGATGCAATCGATCCGCTGGGATGAGATATCCCCACATCACACTATAGTAATGGAAGAAACATGTTGCACTGTTTGTGTTCCCTCAGCAACAGTGGCTTGATACATACGGATGTCGCCTAGAAACGTCAACCTAAACAGCACACGCGAGGGACAGTTAAAAAAAAAATGCGATGGTACTCGCTTTGCTCATCGATGTCTATAAGTCCACAAGCACGCAAGCTTGGAATAAAGTGTCATGTTCTTTATAAAAAATCTTCAACTTGTTTGGAATTGAGACAACTTTTTTTCGTGTTTTTATGTTCCCTGGGCAACAGAGTGATGCACATGGATTGCTATAAAGTTTCAATAAATTCATTTAAAACGCATTTCCTTTGTTTTTACATCTTTTTGGCTGGTTATGGGCATTTTATCTCGCATATAATCCATTCACTTTCAAAAATAAAAATAAAAAAGGGGAAAAAAATTCGACAGTCTTTGCCACTGACCCAAATACCAAAAATGTGGTGTTGTACTTCCAAAGGAAGGACAGAAAGTATCAAATAGATGCTAATGCGGTAAACGCAACAATGGGAAGGCATCTGTTATTTGATTATTTTAGAATTTTCATTGTTGTGTTTTGCAGGGAAAGTACATTTCAAGGGAAATCGTGCTGGTTTTTTTAACACCAAGTTGATAATTTTTACCCGTTTTACTTTGTTTAAAATTTGTTAAGTTCTACGCGATATACGACATACTGACCTTGAAGATATTGAATAAAAATAACGCTTGTAGCGGGTTTATGAACCTCAAACAGGAAGAACAAATCGCATACTTTTGTAGTTTACTCAACCAATCACCAGCCCCACTACTTGCACGTATATGGTTAGCTACATACACAACCGCGTGTCTGTGTGTGGTTTCGAAGTCATTGCTACTCAATACTCAAGGAATACAAAAAATCATTTTTAAATTTTTAAATTCAGTTTTATTAGTTCGTCCTTAGCTTTTGAACACCAGTGTATATACATACGAGGGTAGCCAGAAAAGTTCTCGGCCTCGATCATAGATAGCAACACTATCGGCAAGAATTTTTTTTTTTAAGTTGGTGCATCTGTCATAAGCATCGATGTGAAATTGCAAGTCTATCAAGTAGTTTGTTTTATACAGCTGTCTGAAGCAAGAGTGTTGTCTGTATCCCTTGAAATGGATAAAATTGAGTATCGTGCGGTTATAAAATTCTTTGTAAAAGAAGGTTTAACGCCAAACTAAATTCATTCGAAGTTCATAAAGGTTTATGGGCACTCTTCTCAATCGTTTTCCACAAGAAATGGGCTGCCAAGTTTAAACGTGGCCGTACCAGCCTTGAAGATGATCCACGTGAAGAACGTCCAAAAAGTGTAACAACATCAGAAATCATTGATCAAGTGCACGATATGTTATTGGATGACCAGCGAGTCAAAGTGCGTGAAATTGCTCAGACTATAGATATTTCAAAAGAACGTGTAGGATATATTTTGCATGAAGAATTGCATATGAAAAAGCTTCTCACAAGATGGGTGCCCCTCTTGCTCCCAGCAGATCAAAAATGCGCTCGCATGAAAATCTCTGAACAGCACTTGGAGCGTTTTAACAAGAATAAAACTGATTTTGTGCGTCGATTTATTACTACGTATGAGACTTGGATTCACCATTACACACCACAATCCAAACAGGAGTCAAAACATTGGACAGAAGCCGGTTGTTCAGCGCCAAAGAAGACAAAGTCGGTTCCATCAGCAGGAAAGGTCATGGCATCGGTGTTTTGGGATGCATTTTGTTTATTAATTATCTTGAAAAGAATAACCGGGGAATATTATTCGGATCTTTTAACCAGACGAAAAAATTCGTGTGAAAAAAAAAGCGCGCTTTGTAGAAGAAAAAAAATCACCTTTCATCAGAAAAATGCACTTGCCCACAAAGGTTTTTTGGGAATTCGAAACCTCCGACTTCTACCTCTTCCCAAAAATAAAACTATTCCTCGCTGGTCAGCGTTTTTCTTCGAATCAAGAGGTTATCTTACTGAGAACCACCACAAGGACGGGATAATGGCGTTGGAGCATAGCTGGAATAAATGTATTAGTCTTAAGAGAGGTTATGTTGAAAAATAAAAATAATTTTGAAATTATAAATTCGTTTTTTCATTGTTAAGCCGAGAATCTTTTCAGACCACCGTCGTATATATATTTCACTTATTTCTTAAAAAACGATTTGAATCTCTCGTCAGCGTAGCATTTCCCCTAACGCTGATTTATAAAATTTCACATCTTTTCAATCCATTAAAGGCTCCTTCAAGGTTAGTTTAGGGACGAAAGCTGTCATTAAAGAGCCTTCTGCATTTATTTACTCGAGAATGGCATTAATGAGAAGCAACACCCGAACGTGTCTTTCATCCGGTAATGAATGGCAATTCTCAGCTCTTTGATGTGTCCCTCGGTGGCAGCAGGAGGTCAAACACAAGGACTTCATCTGGAGTTATCTCTATTTCAATTCATTAAGCACACTCTCACTTATTGTGCTGTCAAGTGGATGGACGACTCTTTGCGCATGCTCATTTGCGTTCCCAATAGGCCTAATTATTGCTCTCTGCGTAACAGTTCGGAACCAAGGGGTTCATTTGGCAGCGTGATATTTCCACTTACTGTTACCGTTATTAACACGCAGATCATGGAATTAGATTTCGGGTTGCTGGCGAATGGATTCTCCGAAATATGTTTGTGTTGATTTCACAAATTAACTTACAGATTTCGCACATCATTCTTTAAGTTAAAGATGTTCAATCACTATTGCCACTTAGTAATCAGAAATGTTATAAAGCTGGTAGTTCGATACCATTTATTGGATTACATGACACTGATGAACAATATTAATCCTTGGTTTGGCTCACTGATGGTTATAAATTTCTTACACGTTAAAGAGTTGCAAATACTTCCTTGAGCCACTGTAATCTGGTTATTATGGTATGTGCACGAACCAGCGTATCTTTCTAACATCCACTAACGAATCAGACATTGTTATTTCTTTGATAAAGTTTTAAAAACGGACAGACGTGAATCATTGCTTTTCCGAGATTCATAAGATGCCCAAGTTTCTAATAATAAAAAGAAAATTTACAAAACAATATTATAAATAAATAAATTCCGTCTTGGTCATGGTTTACCGAGTCGATTGGGTACCCACTCGTCAATGGGCTACGGTTCCGAATCTTGCTTGGGCATGGATTTTTGTGATCGTCTTTAGGTGGGAGATAAACGTCTTCGCTTCCTCCTTGCTCAATGTAGTCCTCAAGTAGATTGACAAAGTTCAATCTTTAGAGCAGGATTTTCGGATTATAAAAACAATAGTAATAAAAGAAATATTTAACTAAATCCTGAAAAGCAGCAGGAATGTTTCGGACAAGTTATTAGATTGAGTTTCGGATGAGTTGTTGGTAGAGGGCGTTGCTCCAAAGATTGTAGACGTCAGTTTTAAAGTATAGAAAAGGCTATCGGGTCATGTTGAAATGAAAATCTGATTCTTTGTTCTCTGAGCTAACAGAAGACGAGTTTGTTAAAAACAAACTCGTCTTCTGTTAGCTCAGAGAACAAAGAATCAGATCAGCCTTTCTTTGTAAAAACATTTTATTTTTTTAATATTTGCCTAACTGCATGCAATTGCGAATCTTAAATGCAATAAAGGAAGAAATCAGTTCCGACCTCCTCAGACTATTTCTACATAGCAAAGAAAGTTATGTTTGGATTGAAAGTTTCCAAATCATCCTGCATAACTTACAATATAATCTTGACATTCGCTCAGGCATTCCTCGGAATTTTGGTGAGCCATCTGGAATACGTCCGAGGTTATGAGCGGCTTCACAAATGATATTGATGTAAACAGATCGGGTCTGACAGTGAGTACACGCGCTGGATCTCATCTAACCTAAAGAACCTTTCGCTTGAGCCATTATATTTGAAGGAGATTGGTTGATTGCTCTCAATATCATATGCGACAGAAGAAGAAAGAAATAATCCTTATTCGATGCGTAAGACGTGTCTAAGATGCATTTGAATGATAAGAAACAAAAGTATTCCTATCAAGGAAGTGGCTGGGGAGGCGTCGCAGAAACGACTGTAAATGCAGTTCATTTCTCAGTTGGTATGTAAGAATTTATTCTACGTAGTTTATGAATTCAATCGTCACGTACTATTAGGACTATCTACTTTTCATTAAGAGAAATTGAAAGACTTTTCTTAAAGCCTGATAGTAGAATGTTGAAGTATAAATAATAATTATCTTATGAGTAATCAGTTTCGCATGTATTTTATATTGTGGTGTGTTTTTCTCCCTAAAACGAAGAACCCCCATCAAACTTCATCTTTTCCTCCTTTTACTCGAAATATTTAGGGAGTATACACCCCCCCAAAAGTTATCAAGTAGGTTACCACTGCGTAGACTAAGTGTTACATAATCCACGAACTCTGCGTGGGATTTCTACAAGCCATCCACAGTATAAGAGATGAAATATTGGCTACTTAAGGATTTCCCTACCTTTTAATCAGGGATGGGAAAACTTCTCTTTTAAGGAAAGATTTCTTCCATTTCCAATCTTAAATTTATACTAGTAATTCTGTATGTTTAATCTTGGCCTTTAGCGATATTAATTGCTTTTGATAACATCAAAGTGTTTCAAAAAAAAATCAGTGTTTCGTTAGTTTCTTTCCACTTCTATCTTTGAGTCAAGCATTCGCCATTTCGATCTGCTGTTCTCTCAAGAATACTTTTTCCACAGAAAATTCCTCCGCGCGTTTAAACAAAGCTCGTGGATTTCTTTGTCCGTACTCTATTTACTCTATTTGTTGGGTTTCCATGATGCAGTCGCTAGTGAGAGGCTGCATTTGTCTTTCAGATGGCAACAAAACATGGGTTCCAATCCCGTCAAAGGTATTAGACTTTTATAAGGGCTTTTAAACAAAGTTGAGTCAGCCGATCTTTTGTGGAGGCGGATTGGTTTTTCTTTGATAAAGGGGTACGTTTTCATTGCCCCAAACAGGAAGATCTACTGGAGAATACACACACACTTCTTCTTCAACCCATCCATCCCTTAGGATAGCTAGAATTCCCAGATTGGAAGTCAAGAAGAATTAATGCAATTGGCAAAGTATTCATGTCTGTAGATAAGATATGTATTTTCACGTCACATTTAACTTCATTTAAATCTTCATTTAACTCTGCTATAACAACTCTTAATACGAACCAACTCAATGAAACATGCATTCAGTATTTTGCAACAGAAAATTTGGCATTTGCGACCTATACGTTGAGTACTTTAAAAATTCGAAATTGAATATATCATATTTCAAATAAGATATTTTATCTAAAAAAAAGAGCTAGCCAATCTAGTACTCACGGGATGTAGCATCTGGCAGTCTTCCAAGTGATAAGCAGTTTTATTTCTATGGAGTTCTTATTACATTACTACGGCCTATTTAACATCAATGATAGATGGCCCACCACCTATCTAAATACGTGAAAGGCAGCAACGCTATTTTTCACACGTAACCACCATCTTATTGGCTTGCATCAAAAAAGTTACTAACTGTAGAATAGAAAACTTAGCAGTAATGTAAGAAATATTGCATTTTGTTTATCAATGTCTGGCATCAGAAGATGTAGGTCAAGTACGCTTTGGAAGATGGTGAATTATTTATTATCTGTTAATCCAGTTATAAAATAACACAACTTGCGAATTAATAATCTAACGAAATAACAGTTTATTATTTATTTATTTATTCATTCATTTATTCCTATGGAGGTTTCTCCCTTTTCCCACCCCTGTCCCTTAGGGCCAGTTAATGTTCGTTTTGGTATTGCAATTATCCTCTTTTATGATCCAAAAAAATGATCTTTTATCCTGATCATTTTTTTTTTGGTCTCCTGTGGTTACGAAATAACCACAGAAGACCGTTATTTTTAATTAATCAGCAAGCTATGATTTTGCTGATGGTTAAATTAACTGAGTTAATGGAATATAAATTTCATTAACTTCTCTTGATCAAACAGAAGTGCTCTGTTTATATTTTGTTCTGGATGCGTCACGCCTAAACTTATTGCCTGTAAACTACCTAGTCTCTTCCACAAAATATTTGGCGTAGACAAGACAGATTAAATTTTCCAATAAATATGAACTTGCTTTTATACACGAGCATTTGTTATAGAAATGTTCACGCTGTACACGCGCTGTCCAAACGAGCTGCATTTGGTCGATTCGCAGTGTTATCTGGGAATGAATTGTTGTCAGACAAGATTAATCTATCTCAGCGTTTGGCGCTTTGTAAACATAACTATTTTGACCAGAAAGTTGAAATTCTAAATAAGTTTTTACACATTAATTAATATATCAATATTACATGAATGCGTGTAGAAATTTCATTCTCTACTCTGTAGTTTATTGGTTTATTTATTTATTTATTTTTACGTTTTATCAGCGAGGTAACGAGATTAGCACAAGTATTGGAAGTAATTAATTCAGCTGTAAACGAGATAATTACATTAGTAATTTCGCCTTAACTGTGTTTCTGTCATCAACAGTGGAAGTTTTGTGTACTAAAGCAGATCATGTGACTTCCGCTCTAACGACAAGTGTGGAAATTGACATTTCGGATGTTTTGAATAAAATTATTTCTCCGGTTTAATATATTCAGTTACCACCAGAGGGACGTCATTGGATGCAGTTATAACTTTGTTGTCAGTTTCGCTTTTCTTTGCTTTTGTGATTTTAATAAATTAATAACAAATTATTGTTTAGTTTACGAAAGTACCAAAAGGACTTTCTTTCAGTTTCCAAAATTTACTGAGAACTTTACTGAGAATCTAAGTTTTAGATAAGATTCCTGTTTTCATGAAGGCCTAATACAGTTCTATAAGTTTAAAAATCATATTTTTTTTTCATAGAGAGTCTTCGTCTCTCTCTCGTAATATATTATGTCCAATGAAATACGAGATCGCTTCCAGCCATAAAACAGTCGATCCGCTGGCCATCACACACACAACCCAAACATCCTCATTACGAAAGCTTTGCTGATGATCAGGTAAATTTTAGGAATAAACCTACTATACGTAAATAAAAAGGAAAGATATTGTATTAAAAAACATAAAAACACACACATACAAATACACTGAATAATTGCTAGTTTCAGTAATCAGCCAATTAGGGGAGCGAGCAAGAACTTGACATACGCGTTCAAAATGAAAAAAAATTATTTTAAAATTTACAGAACAATATTAAGCGTTCATGAAAACAGAAATCTTATCTTAAACTTAAAGAACTGTCAATTAAAACATAAAGTTCGAAAACACAGTTGTTCACTCACATCGAATCAGAAGTTCATCGAACGTTATGACACGAGAGTCAGCTGTAAACTGATTGAGTAACTGGTGACGCATGTCAGCATTTGCTGGTGCCTGTTGCTTCAAGATCAAACAAGTATAATAAGTGCGCACTCTAGAATTTGGTGGTAGGTTAATTGTGTTTTTATAAATCGTATACGTTTTTTTTTTAAATTTTTCTCAGCGCGCCACTTCTAATCATACAATGCGCCATAGGTTGGCCACCCCTGCTCTAGAGCAAGGATGTTTGTTTTTTGCCTTCGTACAAAGTAATTTTACGATAATAATTTGTGTTATTATTTTTTATTAAAATAAAGTACGCTGGGAAACTAAAAGTGATATTCATGACGTCACTTCCGGAGAAAAACGCGAAACTCGTTCCAGTTTTTTTTTTTGTTTCAACCGGAAGTGACGTCGTGAATACCACTTTTAGTTTCCCAGCGTACTTTATTTTAATAAAAAATAATAACAGAACTTATATTTACTTAGATTCTGTGCTTCGTGAATACGGTTTTACAAGCAGCATTTGCTATCTATCCGTAACAAATTCGAAGCTAGTAGATGTTATTTGAAATCATTTTTTCCTGTATTTTAGAAACCATCGAAGCGCTCTGATAATGTTACATTTATTTCAAATGGTGCTGAGTTGGTACTATTTCCGTTTCTCGAGGTTGAGATATCAAATTCAATGTATCACATCATCTATGAGCGTGCCTAGAATCGATGTCCGTGTAGCATAATACATCGTCAAACTACGTGGATGGAATGAAAATAGAGTTGAATGCATCACTGTCATATAAAAAAAAGAAAAAAAAATTATAAAAAAAAGAGACCGAGATCTTGATATATCAAAAATCTGTTCGCGTTTCATCGAGTCTTATTTCATTTTAAAAGTTTAATTAAGTCATTCATTTGTTTTTTCGAGTTTATCATCTTCTGAAACAAATCTGTAAATAACTACAACGGTTTTTGACTATTTGAATTTCTTCAAATGCGTGCAATGTTATTTAAATTTATGATATTAAAAATAACGAATAACATGCAAACTAAAGCTCGATATATTTTAATTTAATTTTTTGCAGAAATGCAAAACCGCATTCTAAAGGTTTTCCACTCGTATAATTTAAAAATACATAAAATGTTAATATTTAAAAGATTTTAGTGTACACATATCCTTAGAACTCGTTATTTCAAACAATAATATACAGTGTTATGAACCACTAGATGGCAGCAGCTATATGCCATACTCTATTCCCTGAGTGTCGTTTAAAATCACTGATAGTCTTGGACCAGCTATCGGCGATTGACTAAACATTAAGTGCATCCCAGTTTCAAAAAATAAAAAATAAAAATAGTTATGGTTAAACGGCCTCGTCTAATAGATTTCAAATACCCAATAGCTGAATTTTTGACCGCAGTTTTGTACTAATACTAAACAAGCACATTCATAAATTCTTAAATCTTTTTGCTAATTATAAATGTACTCTTCGGTTAGATACTAGCAGATGGTAAAAGAAAACGAGAACAACCTTATCTGAAAAAGTAAGACCATTGGGCATCGAGCATTCTCGGAAAACTGAAACCAAACTCAGTATTTTGTAGCATTAGATAAAATACATCGTGGGATTATAAGCCTTTACTTCACACCCACGGATGTCTTTCTCGCTAATTAAACTTCGTCCTGCTCGCTTCTAAGCTCATCTCCTAGAGATGACTTCTTCACTATATTATTCTGTCATCACTCGCTGATGTGAAAAGAACTTTCGTATACGAAGGAGGGCAAATAAATCTTGTTTAATGTGAAAACTGCTGAAAGCCTGGCGAGACCATAAAATAAATTTAAATTTTATTGAAAACGTAGGATCCAGGACCAGTTTCGTTGTACGTTATCGGAAATCGGGAATAAAAACGTTCATTAAAAAAAAAAAAAAAAAAAAAAAAAAAAAAAAAATTAAACTCATAAAATAAAGCATGGATAAGCTTCGATTAAAATTATTAATTTAATCCGTATTTTGAATTAGAATGGTACATACACACCTTTTTGAATGTGAAGTTAATAGTTATTATATAGTTATTGAATAACTATAAAATATAACTAATAACTAATATGACTAATTAAAGGAATTAGTTATATAGTTAGTATATGTGAAGTTAATAGTTATATCTATACTGAATATGAAGTTATTAGTTATATAATTAATTAACGTGAGGTTAATTATTGAATCTTAAATGTGATTATGTAATCGATAAAAATAGAGAGGATTCGATGTGAATCCTTTTTTTTTTTTGATTTCACCTTAAGGCATATTTCGAAAAGAATTTTTGTCTGCGTTTTACTCAATTCACAGTTTTCTTCATCGCTTTTGGGCTTCTTTTCATATCAAGTGCGCTGTTAGTTTAATTAAACCTTTTGACAAAAGTTTCTTACGGACAAGCTTTTGTGTGTGTGAAAGAGAATTAAATGAGATCTGAGTAAGAAAGAAAAAAAAAAAATTGGTCACGTTTATCTGATTTTCTTCGTATCTTTTGAAAACCCGATGTTTGATTGGGCGAGCTGCACGTGCGCCATCTATGAAGGTTCTGTAAATTGTAATTAGATGTTTAATTATAGAAAGTGTCGGAGAAGATTGTGGGACAATTGCTTCCTATTTGGGGTGTGCAGAAATAAGAAAGATGCATTTAGGAAACGGGTTTTCAAATCCAGAAGTATATAACCGATCAGTTAAATTATTTCCTTCTTTTTTTTTTTGTTTTTTTTTGTAATATGCTCTAGTTTTTATTAGTGTTTTCAATGTGTGTCTTAGGCTAACGCTGTTTGGCTGTTACACCGGGAAGAAAAAAAAAAAAATTCATGAACAGTTGTCGGACGCAATTTTTTGAAACTAAAAATCAATATGTGACAGATAAATTGGACTTTTTTTTTTCTTCATTTTCGTTCGGTTCATCAGTGAAAATTTAATCTTCTCCTGATTATTAAGTCCAGCAGAAAATATTTCTTTTCCTATTCTTGGGATTTCCGAGAAAAAGATTGATCAGGATGGTGTCGGTCATGAATTTAAAAATAAAATGAGGAAGGAATGTACAGCAAAAGAAAGCATAAAAATACTTTATTTTTTCCTTTTCATTAGCGTTTTAGAAATGCACGTGGCTATTAATTTTATCAAATAAGCAACTTGTTCTCCAATATTGTGCACGGAAAAATATATAAGACAAGTTTAGGAACTCAAGGAACTTAACTAGCTCGTCTAGGACAATATTTTCGAAACATCCATGTCTTAAGCAAATTCAAACTTGTAGCCTTAGTGTCTTATATCATCAAAGAAAATCTGTGACGGTGGAAATGGAGAAAGAGTGGATTATCAACCTCGCTGGAGCTCCGTATCTAGTCAGGGAGACAGAGAGAGAGAGAGAGAGAGAGAGAGAGCATTCTTCTTACTAAAATGCCACAGACGATGGCTTTCGTAGGACGTTTCGGGCGACTGGCTTAATTGATGTGTGTGTGTCTTAAGCCATCTTATTGTGCTAATGCAGTACATTTTCCGGAATTTGGGCCACAAACCTCACATCTGTAGACGTCATCATGTTTTGTTTTGCAGGTGTGTGTGTGTGTGATATCACCTGCACTTACGGAGACAATCGAGTTGGTCAATGTTCTCGATCTAAATGCATTTATGGATCAAATGGATAGTGTGGCGTCGAGAATACTGGAAGTGTTGATATAAGCACTCGTATGCCACGCATCTCCAGGAGGCAATACTGGCATAATGCAGCATCAAAACAGGTGTGTTATGTCGTGTGTACTAGGCATGTTTTTAAACTAGGTTTTCTGGAGAAAACTGACTCAAAAAAAAAAAAAAAGTGGTAACATTTATACGCCAGAAATGAAACTAAATTCAAATATCTCTCGATAACCTCTGGCAAACCTACTCGACCAAGGAAGCCATGTTTAATAGCCATATAACGTGGCCTAATTAGCTAATGCATATTTGTAATACTTAACTCTTTTGTTGTCTGAGAAGACACTCCTAGCTCTTTTACTCAAATTTCCTTGTTGGTAGAAGAATGCACCTGCTCGCCAATGAGATTGCTGTGCTGGTGTTGACGTAAGTGGAGGTTATAGACTGCTGCTTGGACGGTAATGTAAAAAAGATAATTACACACCTGGTGATTGCCTGCTGTGCGCCAGTTAGGTTAACATAGTTCGGGACTGGTAACCCTGATGGAGGCTCCTCTCTTGCGATGAACAGATAGGTTTTCCTTTCGGTGGCCTTCTAGATAAACATGTCGCAAGATTCTGTTGTTGGAGAGAATAGATAGAAGGTGAGAGAAAATATAAACAACATTGAAGTAAGCAACGATAGGCAAATGTAAGCAGGAATTAATGTTGTATACGCTGTTATACACCATAATTTCTAAAATTAATTCTTTAATCTTTAATATAAAGATGAATCTTTGTTTGCCTATCTTAGTATACAAATTTCAGTTAGATTTTATACCGCCAAATTTCCTCCTTCTTGACGCTACGAATCCCCTACTCATTGACTATGAAATCGCCGCTGAGTATTTGGAATTACAAAAAAAAAAAAAAATCATCATGAGTATTATTTCTATGTATATTGTGTGAATGTGTTGTTGTACGCATGCGTGGGTGGGTGGAGGATTCCAAGATCTATCTACACTGCATTAATCTACATAATGCATTGTTTTGCCTATTTTGCAAAAGAAAAAACCCTTTTCATCCTCTGTTCGAATCCCTGACAATTATCTCGACTCATCGGAAAAAAAGCTACTTTTTGTGAGAAAAAAAAAAAAATACTGTTTATCTGTGTCTTATGTTGATTAGCCAAAACGAAAGAAAAAACCGTAATCATTGAAGAGAATCGAATGTACGACTCTACTGCCGATCTAGAATCGCAGTATTTATTATGAGGCTGCATCGGTGACAGTAATTAATTAGTTTTTTAATTTATTTGCATGCAGCTCCACGAGACTTGGCTTCCTGAATATAAATCAATAAATATCGTCCCCAGGTTACAAGCACACAACAACATACAAGATAGAGAGAAGAAACAAATATATTCTGTTTAGTTCTAAACGTTGCCCTACAGTAAATATTAAAATACTTCATTAGAATCCATTTGAACAACTGAGGAATGTTTGAGAGCGTCCCCCCCCCCCCTCTGGAATTCATTTAAATGCAGACGACTTATTATTTAATAGATGGCGACGCATTTGGGACTTAATTTTAACTGCGGGCTACTCGAAGTGTGCTTTTAATAAGAGTCGAGTATTTGAATGTTGACAGCCATATTCGTCAGTGAAAAATTTAAAGAAATGTCCAAGAAATATACAGCTTTTGTATCTTAAATTTTTTTATCTTAATTACCAACGTGGACCCTTCGGTTATTGCTGTGAGAAAAAGGGACTTCTACGTAAATAAAACCCTCCAAAATCTCGTAAGACGATACTTCTAAACATCGCTAAGTCTTTCAGTTACGAGAGAATAAAGATGGATCGCTTGTTTTCTGAGGCAATGTGGTTCGTTTCTCATACTATCTTTTCTGCCAAATCCTCTGTTTGGTAGAAACTACAGTAACGCGTTGTGTAGTTTATTTATTTTTCTTTCTTTCTTTCCTTATTATGAAGTTTATTAATTGGGTAGAAGTTTTCGTTCGCTTCAAATCACAAGAGTAAATTCATTTCCTCCAGCTACACGACCAAGATGTTTTCTTGTTAGATGAAACCCAGTAAAGGTCAGATGAGAACTAAAAGTAACGCGCTAAAAACATTCTACGGAAGTCGTCAATAAATTCGCAAGAAACTGACGGTGCTACAGAAATCTTTGTGAGCGTATGACACCAATAGAGTTAATGCTTGCTTTATGGAGAAAAAAACAAACGTGGGTTGATTCCTCGGGGAAAAGTGAATATCTTTTTAAAAATAGTTCAAGTATCGGATTTTATTAAGTAATTAGATATCAGGGGTTCGTAAAAATATCTTTTATTAGCGACGATTTTGTGCAACCGACAGCGGAGTCACATAGTGAGTTCTTTGACACTTGTACGTAACGGCTGTTATTATCCAGAAACAAAACAAAGGAATCGCATGATTTTCTTCCCAAGACAACAACAACAAGAAAAAGTTCTCAAGAAAGGGTTGTGTGGTCATTACCACACTTAAATGTAAGAAAAACCTCTGAAGTTACAAAACAAAATAGGTTGTCAGTCTTCGCCCATTCTTCTTTGTCATTCCAAAGAAGAACGAATCATTCTCGCCAAGCATTGTGAAACATTCCACATCCAGCATGCTTCCTGCGATTTATTCCCGCTTCCAAAGTGTGATTCCTCCAATAGGAAAGGAATTTGAAGTCCTCCATTCGCTTAAAAGAATACGAGAACTGAATGCCGATTCAAAGAAGACATCGTAGCTTGTTTCAGAAAAGGTTCGTGGAACCAAAAGCTGTTTGGAAGCTGATGGTTAAAGGATATTCTGTTTTATCCATCATCCAAAAACTTTTGTTTACCTCCTAAACGAGTAGAAGAGCTTATTTTGTGGAAAGAATGAATTCCAGATGGAGCGAACCTAACAGAATTTGAATAACGAATTCAATTGTAGGTTTTCAAATGAATAAAATATTATTTTGCTCAAATACTAAAAGAAGATCGAAAGGCTTCCACTTAGCGTAAATAAGATATTAAAATTGGATGAGTAGTTAGTGTATTCGCTCTGCAACCAAAGAACCTGCGGCTTGAATCCCGCCGTGGACATGGATGTGTGTGATGGTCTTTAGGTGGGGGCTCCGGTGCAAGACCATCTCATCGTCCCCGCTTATTATGGGCCTGAAGTGGATTGAACACATACACACAGAAACTTAAATATTTCGAAATTTAGCTGAGAGCTTTTATGAGCATCGGAGATATCCTGGGCAGAGTCCGTGTCTTTTAAGCAGTACAAGCTAAGGCAATTCCGATACCGAAGTTTATATTTCTCATCAATTCTAGTAAATTTCGAAGCTTTTACGTTTCTTTCTATATTTTGTTATAGAATATGGATGAATTCATAATATCTTCCATTCATTATATTATTTGGTTCATTTATCTCTCAAAACCTTTATGTAAACTGACGAAAGAGTTAAAATCTTAACGCACGGACTTATTAAATACGTTTAAAAGGAAAAGTAATTGCCTGAATTTGAAAGACAAGCACTCAGCTAAGGATTAGGAATTTCCAAGAAAGATTTTAAAAAATTATTCAGATCGTTCAAACAGTTTTATTTACTTTATAATTCAAGTCTCCAACAGCATAACTTTAACATTAATATCTCTTCTGTCTTCGTTTTCTCGAATTCCGTTATTCTATGGGAAATAACTCGTTTATATAAGTGGCAGAATTCTTCAGAAAATCCCTAGCTACCTCGAGAGTAAACAACGAGATACCGCAGCGCCCTCTTCAGGTATTGATTAGTGATTTAATTAAACTCTTTCATTTCCGGAAAATATTAGAGAGCTTTGAATCCACACTCGTCTGTTTGGACGAATATCTCGACGAATGCGAGAAAAGTTCCCAACTTTTAAAGGACGTCTGTATGTTTGTTTTGATGAGTAAAGACTTGAACTGGGCAGATCGAGTATATAATGGAATATGAAAGTCAATATTATTTCATAGTTGTAATTAGAGAACTCCTTGGAGTGTGTCTTCGACGATTTGGAAATGGAGAAAGTGAAAATGTCTCCATCCAAGATTTTCTTCGCAATTCCTACAAACTTTACGGCCTTAAGATGTAATTTCGGATAGGAATTTTGAAATCTGAGCAAATAAATGATGTAATTCAAGCTGACATTGTGTCAATAACGAACTGTCCAAAGTAGTACCTGGAATTAGAATTTTCAAGTTATCCTACCAAAGTACATTGCAGAGAAGAAATAAAGAGAGATAGGCCTTCTATTTTAGACTTTTCCATCTTAATGCCATTAAGTACAAACATTTGTATGCTGTACATAGATTTCTATGGATTATTTTAAAGATAATAATGGATTAAAAACCTTACACGAGGGTTTAATTACTTCGAAACGGGTTTACATTGATAGTGCCTACATCCAATGTCAGGTTGCTACTATATGCTATGTTTATATCCCTAAAAGGACAGAAATTATTTAATATTATTAATTCAAATATAATCTTCGTGTAGCTTTGTGGTAACTTCTACGACTCTAGTTCGACAAGTGCAAGACCTATACATATCGATTTCTAGTCAGTGAGCAGATGAACATTCCCTATGTTATTATTATTATTTTATTCACATAATTGATACACAGTCAAAACAAGATTTAAACAACATTATTTAAACAACAATTTGTTGACTGATGATACAGAACAGTTCAGATTCTACCCAACAATCTAAGAATAGTCCGTCAGGTAGCGTCGTAAAATACGGCCTGTTCCAAGTAATGCTGTTTTTTGTAGGCTATATTGGGTCACTTCATTGATGTTTAATTGCTGTAAATAGTTGGATAGCTTCTTTGAAGTTTTACCAAGTGCACCGATAATTATTGGATTGACTTTGGTGTGTTTAAGCCACAGTCGGCCAAATTCGATTGCCAGATTCTCAATATTTAGTAATTTTTCTTTGTTGTTAATGTTGTTATCACTGGGTTATTATTATTATTATTATTATTATTATTATTATTATTATTATTATTATTATTATTATTATTATTATTATTATTATTATTATTATTATTCAGAAAACAGGAAAGTTGAATTCGAAGTCAGTGAATTCCTTTATTATCCCGCTGTTTAGGGCAGATAGTTCGCCAGGTAGTTTGGGTCTATGGCCGAAAGAGCCAACTAATGCTATGACACCCATTTCAGCGTCTGATAATTGATTATGTTCTCCTTCAGGCTTGCATTTTGCGGGATGAAAAAGCTGATTTTTCTAGAATAAAATCACGCCATATCCATATACATATTCTCTCTCTCTCTCTCTCTCTCTCTCTCTCTCTCTCTCTCTCTCTCTCTCTCTCTCTCTCTCTCTCTCTCTCTCTCTCGAACTGTTGTTAATTGAATTCCAAAACAGCCGCCTACTCTGTTATTGGGAATATTCCAATGATCTTATTATTTATTTATAACATTTATTTATTCATTAGTGACACGTGTGAGGAAATATTGCACTCGGAAACTCTGCTGTCAAGGCCAAACGTATACTTTACCACCTCTCGCCTGTAGAAAGCAGATGGTCTCACATTGGGAAATCGAACTCATTACCACCTAACGGCATTCTCTGGCATTTATGCCACGGTGATATTCTTACCCACTTTTGGGAAGCGAAGTTCTACAAGTCCTCCCAGTCAAGCTATAAATATAAATTACTTAAAGATACTTTGATTGATGTGAACTCTTTTGTTTCGTTTTTATAATAAACAATTCCTATATTATTTTTTCCATTTACCAGAAAAAAATAATTACTCAAAATCTTATTTTGAATTTCACGTTCTCTTATTTCTACTTGTATAAATATTTTAACGAATAATAATAATGTATATCGAATGAATTTCATTAGCTAGGAGTTCCCAATTTTAACTAAAGATGGCAGCACAGACAGATTCTCACAGTCTCAATTTTAATATCTCGGCAAGGTAAAATACCGAAATGTTACAGTGCTATAAAAACAAAACAATCGATGGCTTCTTTAATCTAAGTTAGCCTTTTATCCCTTCATTCACTGCTCGCCTAGAACAGATAAAAATAATTAGCTGATCAATAGAAAAACATGCCTGGATCATTAGCGAGAATAACGCGCTGGAAATACAGGATAAACTGTTGACGAAATACGACATCACAATAATATCCCGAGGTCTTTAATTTTATGTGCTGCAAAAAGACAAAAATAAAGGAATGACTGCTCATCGATGCTGCAGGTGTTTTGCGTGTAAGGAAATTGCCACGGTTGTCTCCAAATCCAGTCTTATCAACAAAATAAGCCGTTACCAGTTCTGAAGTTTGTCCAACTGCTATTATTTCAATGATTAATTTAGTACTGAAATGATTCTAACGCCCGTGAATTTCAGAAAACATCCAATGGATGTACAGCAAAAAAGTGTGTTAAGAGTCAAAGTAGGTTTTTATAGCAGCAAGCAGTTACAAGGTTATGCATTTGCATGTAAAGTTTATGCAAATTTACATTTTGTTCGCAAAAATGTCGTCATCAGCACTTTGTATTTCCTCATTTGAATAAAGTAAATTACTTGGAGGATGGAGATCGGCAGAATTCTGATCTAGGAGATGATTTCTATGTGCCTGTGGTTCCATTATGGACTTGTTCATTGCTACAGACGCACGAAAACAACATTTTTCAAGCTTGTATGTAATATTTCGAAATAATATTCACTCTTAGGGTGGTCTGAAAAGTTCTCGGCCTAACAATGAAAAAACGAATTTATAATTTCAAATTTATTTTTATTTTTCTCCGTAAGTCCAGCGATGCTCCAGCGCCATTATCCCGTCCCTGTAGTGATTCTCACTAAGATCTGCAAAATACCCCTCTACAGCTGCAATCACCTCTTGATTCGAAGAAAAACGCTGACCAGCGAGGAAAATTTTTAATTTCGGGAAGAGATGGAAGTCAGAGAGAGCCAAATATGGGGGGAAAAGGTGGATGTTCCAACAAGTCTTAGTGCAGATTCCTTAATTTTCCCATTGTCAAAACTCCTTTGTGGGCAGGTGCATTGTCCAAATCAAAGATGATTTTTTTCTTCTGCAAACCGGTTATTTTCTCACGAATTTTTTCGTCTAGTGTCTGGGTAAAAGATCGGAATAATATTCCCCGGTTATTGTTTTATCCTTTTCAAGAAAATTAATAAACAAAATGACTTTACGAGGTAACGAGGTAGCATTTCGACTGGAGTTTATCTGTGTGGGAGTTATGGGCAGAGGCCCTTCGCCTGTGTTGGGTGCCCATTTTCTATGGATTTTCCTGCACTTAATCAACCATTAAAGATAATCAGATAAATACGACAGTTTTTTTTATATGGCTCCTTCCCCCATGAAAGGTTTTTATTTCAACCCATTCACACCGTTAGGTGGGCTGAGGATTTTTTCTGTTTTCATTAATTATATACGTAAATTTTGTTTATGACAAGGGGGGATCAAATCATTTGCTATCACTTATGGTCTAATGCAGATTGTTAACCTGCCAACTAGGAAGCATTTATTCCTCATAATTCCTCTTTCCAAGAACGCTAGACCTTTTCTTAACGAGCTTCTTTCTTCCTTTAAATACAATGTTGATATTTATTCTGCTCTTGACCACTCTGACAATAATCTTACCCTGTTTCACTTTCTATAGACGTGGTGTGATTACTGTTTTGCTCTCCAGACAAGTGCTCCGTCCAAACAAGAGCTTTGCAGTGGAGTAGGAAATGAAGATCTTATTCCAGTAAGGATTATTTCAGTTACGTGGTAGGAATAAGATCTTCATTTCCTACTCCACTGCAAAGCCCAACCTCTATCCAAGCCTTGGTTCGATGCCTTTTGCAGTCCGTGATAATAATAAGGTCTATATTCAATGGCTCAAATCAGAAACTCCAGCTTCTTGCTCAGCATTACAGCCAGAACGAATGTAAGAACATTACAACAAATCCAAAGTAGACTTCTTAACTGCAAAATGCAAAAAGTTGTCTTTTGCCAGAGTAGCATTTGAGTCATCTGTTCGCTCTCAATGTCTATTAGGCATAACTTCTACAATTCTTTGCTCCCACCTCTCACACATCATGATGGTAAGAAATCCAAAGATAAGGCAGATCTGTTGACATCGGTCTTTTCCGACCAACATTTATATGGAAGATCGATGCAAATCACCATCTACTATACCACGGCATGTCTCCTCTGATCCTTTGCCAGGACATCAGAAAAATCCTCCTTAGTCTTTATCCTAATAAGTATTTCTTCTGGTCTTGATGGGATCCCTTCAGTTGTGTTGCACTAAAAACTCGTGCGCTACAAGAAGCAATTATCTTGTATCTGCAATATAAGCTATCACACTCATTTGCCATCTGCTCAATAGCATGGAAGTGTGCATTGAGTAGGTTGTCCCCTTAAAAGGAAGACAAATATCAGCCTCGAACTATCGTCCCAATCCTCGCGTCAATAGTCTCGGAAGTGATGGAGAATATCTTTATTAATACCACGTGATCCATCAGTTAAACATTGATCGCTAATACGGAAAAACTTACGCAATTGCTCCTAAGTTTGAATCTGGTCGAAGCAACTAAGATTTTTAAACCAAGATATTGTGGTCTGTTAACCACGGGGTTTATATCCAGCGTAGCCCGATGAAAAACCAGACTTTTAGGGAAAGAAAAACTCCTCAACTCCGCATGAGACTGACTAACTCGCTTCAGCCAATAACAAAGGACCAGGCGTACAAGATTGGATCGAAGGAGGTCTTTTTAACCGAAGGCAAATGTCATAGCATCCTTGTGACTGTGCTTTCTTGTAGGGAGCTGCATTGGAGAGATATAAACAGACTACGCAGACAATACTTATTGCATAATCATTACGAAAATTAGGTTTATAAGAAGCCAAGTCGCTTCTAACTTCAAGGCAGTAAGTGGCTATGAGAACTAATACTTGGCGGTTTAATACATGAAAGTGGGATGAAATGAGGCGGAAGGTCGGCTACAAATAAAGAAAGAGACGAGTTCTATAACTAGTAGATTTATTTCACGCTCAGTTATTGTACTTTAGGGATGTATTGGATAAAAATGCGTACAGGATAATGCAAGGTTCCGGGAAAGCTGAGAAAAGACATTTATCTTGTAAGGCTGCTTGGAACTAGTTTAGAGGCATTTCGTGTAGAGAGAGATAGAGAGAGAGAGAATTCGGCATTGGGGATTTAATACTTTCATCTCGATTGGTTTTATAGAGAATATGATTTAAATAGCATTCAAGCGAAAGTGCCACAGGGCCAGCTTTGATACAGTAATTTTAAGTATGGGGATGTTGGCGTCCATCCTACGGAAGTAAGAAGATTCGTATGAGTTTCTGATACGAAGGAGAATACATAATGGGCTAAATATGAGAAATGACGGCAAGTAGACCGACTGGAAGATAGATATCTTGAGCTAGACAAATAATAAAATAAGTAGACAGAAAACGTAGATGGAGGAAAAGAGAGAAAAGGATGCAGAGATGCAAAAATCACCCCGAACTACCGAGTCAGCTGACTTAATAATATCCGTTAGCGAACACTTTTCTCAAATCTGCTACGGATCAAAGCGTATTAAGTTAAAAATTCAGATAAGTTGGTTAATCTCTGGAAGTTCACTAACTGGATCGTAAGAAGTGCGTTCATCGTTCTCTTGGGATGTAATTAAAGACAGTAAATCAAAATCAGATGGGAATATCGTGTTAGTTACGAAATTTATGCATCTTACTAACCGTGCATGATGCGAAATAGGTTTTTAGATGCCTCTCGTGGGCGTGTAAACTGAGAAATTTATAATGAAAGACCATCTCAGTGTGTGCCGGACTCACACCACTGAGTTTTTAAAATATTACTGTCATTAGAGTTTAAGAGAAGACCTTATATTTTGTTTTCATTTCGTTATACGATAAACGACCTCTTTAATAGCGCAATGACAGAAAAGATCTTGCCATTTTTATATAAAGTTCCACACAAATAATCACAGAAAAAAAAAAGTTACTTGGGCGAGAGAGACGACTTTGCAATCCAATGGATAACTTTATAGGAAAGATTGTCTATGGTCTGTTTAGACAAATAATAGAAGTCATTTTATATAATTAACAATACCTTTAATTCATACATTATTACCTTGCAAGTCTCTTGTATTCACGTGAGCTAATTGTTAAATTTTAGATTGTTCACCGAGCCCAATTGGTATCAGTAAAACTCAGCTTCTCTATTACGTATTTGCGTCCAGCTAACCTCTTGTTAATTCTCAGTTTATTATTTGGTCGTTGTCAGAAGAGCAGCACCAGCTTCTTTAGGGAAAAGAGTCTTGAATTCTACAAATGGACGTGAGTACTTTTATGGATATTATGCACGTATTAACTTTAATATTATCAATTTCATTTCGTATCGAGTCCCTAAGACCGTTGAGAAAGGTTTATATACAGATAGATAAACAGTTAAGCCAAAATATGAAACAACGACTGAAGTTTGTGTTAACCTCCAGTGATTTGGGTTCGAGTTGAGCCTAGCAATTGACATTAATTTATTAGAATCGGTGTGTTTTTAGGCGCTAATGGAAATATGAATTCGAAATAAAAAAGGTAAGAATTATTTTAAAATATATGCTTTTATGGAATATTTTATGATAAATTGTCAGTAAAGCTGCTAAATATTTAAATTCTCGTGACTTAAATGTAACTTTGTAGTAGTTGTGAATCGGAAGGCATATCCGAATGATCAGCATACCCGCTCGCCAATAATCACACCTGGATGGAAGTCTAAATGCACAGTACAGCAAAATATTGAACGGTTAGAAGAATCAATATTTCTAAATATGTTGTCTTTCTCCCTAACTATTATTAAATATTTGGTCTTCCTGATAACTATTCTAACTATTAATAGAATAGTTAATAGGAATAATAAGAATATGTAAACAGTTAACTATAAATATTAGTTAGATATAACTATTCTCGCTAAATATTCTTAAATATGGCAGTTTTGTAACAATTAATATTCAATCTACAGAGCAAGTAGTAAGAAAGAATATTAATGACTTTAAATGGAATAAAAAATTTCACAACGCTAAATATAATCAAAATGATAAATAGCACATGAAATTTTTTTTTTTTTTTTTTCGTGTCCGGACAGTTCATCGCAAGGAAAATTGAGAAATTCATCGCTGAAAATTTAATCGTGGGGAAAATTAATCGCGGATATATGTGAAAAAAAAAATTCCCATATAAGCAAATTTTTTAAAAAAATTTCTTTAAAAAAATTTTTTAAAAAAAATTTACGTATGAAGTTATTCATATTCTTTCTTACTAGGCGCTCTGTAGATGGAATATTAATTGTTACATAACTGGGATAGGACGGTGAGGGAGAAAGAGCACCATATTGAAGAATATTTAGGGACAGCCATAAAAGTTTTCAAAGTAAAAAATTATAGACAACTCCTCTATTGCCGATATCATGTGCATTTTTATTGCAAATTCGGAATGAGTTTTGTGTCGTTGTTGAAGACCATTTGCTTGAATGTCGCGAAATATGCACTGGGAAAAGTGAAAAAAAAAAAGCAACCTTTCTGCTGACTATTTGGAAATGCTTCACGGATTCAATTTAATGAAGCCACTTCAAAATCTATCATGATTAAATTTGGCGACAAATTTGGTTCCAAATTTTTTAAAGTGTTTATAACTCAATGCGTAAACAGCTGCTCAAAAAGAGGTGGAGTAGTTTTAAAGGTGTCTTCTGCATACCATGTTGTCGATTGGGACAATAACTGTAGATTTCGTTTAGTAGAAAATATCAGCAATCTGTTGGGACCATCGCTGATGTCATGCAAAAGGAACTCTTCATTTCCACAGGTGATTTTATGTATAGGTGGAATAATAAATTACTTAACGAATTTGGATGTGATGGTCCTGCTTGATTTCGGGTTCTTCCAATAGACTTCTTTACAGAGGCATTGCTCGGCATTTGGCCGATGACGACAGGAGATATTTTTGTGTATGCTTCCGTGATAATTCGATGAGTCCCATCGCTAGTTGTATGGGCTTTCACTCAATTTACGCTTCATCTTCTCGCTTAAAATAAATTTTACTGGCATCGTGCAATAATTGTAATTAATTTATAAATTGATTCTTAAACTTCGAACTTTTAAACACTTACCAAAAAAAAAAATGTCGGGGATTGGGAACACGTGACGCTTCTGAGAACGCGTGACGCAAAACTGGTTAATTTGAAATTTCCAGTGCAGAATTTCACTTTCAAATATCTAAGCAGGAATATATTCACAGTAGCAGCTCCAACATAGTAGTGAAACAGCAGCTTTTATACTCTGGGAACCAGTCGCTAAATTCAGCCGGGCTCTCCGGGTCCCGAACCCGGAACTTTTTTCTGTTTTATGAATTTTCTCCCTTTACGGTAATTAAGCCTAACGCGAAACAGACAGCAAAGGAAGGCTATTAAAACGTGCATATGATTGGTGCGGTATTAACAAAAGATCGTGCAACCGAAAGATAAAAGCATAGCTGACAATTGAGTTGAAATGCCAACTCTCTTCAACCGAATTCCATATGTGAAACTGCCATAACATTCACTATATATATATTTCTTAGTTTTAACACGTTTACAAATTTTAATACGTTCGGTTGAATTTCATTGCTGCTTTGCGAACTCACACACATCTCATTAATAACAATAGTTTTTAGTTAAATACTGTGTTTGCTATATGGGTTTGCTTGAGTCTATACAGCATAGTTTCTGAATGAGGGAACATGTGATTCATTAATTAGTGTCGTTTTTATCCAAGTTGTCACTAATTACTCTATTTGTCGAGAAATATATTACACAGACTGCTCATACCTTATTCATTGACATAATAAAAGTACTTGTTTTTCTTGCCTCTGCAGTATAGTGGCTATTGGGGGAGGGCGTGTTGTTTACCGCGGGAGCAATTACTATCGCTCCAACGTGCACGTGTTTAAGCTTTTTTCATGTGCGAGGTATATGCGAAACTTTTTAATTTATTTTTTTGAAAAGTAAAATCAGGCGTGGTGCGAGTTATACGCGAGGGCGAGTTATATTCGAGTAAGTACGGTATTTCAACTGTGGATAAGTACATTGGTACTTTCTTTAACCTTGCGGAAGTCGCGATCGAAAAAATTTCAACGCAGGTCGCATGTATCCAAGAGATACATTCATTACCAGTATGTCCTAAAATGAGATAAAATTAAAAAAAAAAAAAACACTACAAATATAATACATGATGGTTTCTTTATTTTCAAATACAATCTAGAAATTATTGGGAAAAAAAGAAACAAATAAAAAAACTAAACCAGTGCTATACTGACATCGGAGTTCTCTGTATCTCTCAGATACAAATTCTTATCAAATGCCACCCATCTTTACATAGCACGTGTTAAACCAAACTACTTCAATCTTCTAGCGAATAACGCTTTCAGCGAATTTTTTCTGCGATGATTTTTCCTGCAATAAATTTTCCTTGCAATGAATTTTCATCTCGATCAATTTTCGCGCGATCCGTGAACCTTTTTTTTTCATATATGAGAATGACATAAAATAGGATTTCAAATTTTCTTGTGAAGAATTTTCTCGCGATGAATTGTCTCGACACGGTCTTTAGGTGCAAGATGAATTTCATCGCCCGGTGTGAGACCACATCCCGCTTATTGGAGGCCTGAAGTGGCTTAAAAAAAGAGTTCACGTTTGGTCTCTACAGTAGTGTCTCCGGACTATGTAAAAATAAATGACAAATTACAAAAATATGTACAAATTGATAAAAATAGAAGAAAAAAAAATCTTACCCAACCACGGTACGACTATAATCGAAGTAGTACGAAATTGAATACTAGGAAGGAATTCTAATACCACAAAGTGAAGAGGCCATAGAACAAGCACGAGCTTCTGTTCATGTGGTTCGTTATTTGCAAACAGTCGGTAAACTCCTTTCTGGGTTTGTAATTGCAACCAATGAAAATGCTTATTTGCTATTACTGTTGAGTTGCTAATGATTTGGAGAGAACCAAAAGATAGAGTTACATAACAGCTTTTCTTCTATTTAACGAATGTGTCTCACGTGGCCCTTTGATGATGTATCGAAACTTATAATGCCATAAGGTCAGTGACTCACTCTTTTAAATATTCCAGCTACTGCTGCTGAATACATTCATCTTTTGACGTTCACTTCCTCTCAGTTCCGGAAGTAGGTTTTCATGACGTTTTCAACAAACTTCACATTGAAGAGGAGAAAGTAAACAATGTTGTTAGGGATGCGAAGTGCTTGGATCCTCTTTTCAACAATAACTTATTAGCTCCAAAGAAAAAAAAAAAATCAGTTTTTAAAATAAAAAACAAACTTTTTGCTCCACATCTTGAGACAAAGATGGAATTTATTACTTCCTTCACAGAGGGCAATTAGAATCCATTTTTAAAACTCTTTTTTTTTTCTCGAAAATTCTTGTTGAGCAGAGTTATGTAGTGGTTGAATGAACATTAACTTTTATATTTACGGTTATGTGCAATTTTAGTTTGCGAACTACTTTACGCACACCTGTGTCGAGATATCTGAAGGTTATTTCGATTTCTTACTTACAAATTCACCTGCGTGTCTGTCTGTGAAGCTGTTAATTTGTTAAGAAAGTGTTAATAGAGGTTATTCAAGAGACCGAAGCGATGTATCAAAATTAGTTTGCGGTCTGGCGAAGTTTATCCAGTTAAAAGTGTCAAACTAATCCACTAAGAGTGCAGTTTATACATCAAGTGAATATGACAGCTTCGGGCTTAGTTGTTCTGCTAAGTGTTCGGTTGCGAGTAGCCCTTATAACCGTATCTGGACCACAAATAGGAATCAACGTCCACACCTATTATACAAACACTAGCTCTTTCTGTTAGGAAAATGGCTAATTTAATGTGTCTACTTGTAGCTGACAGGCGTCATTTACACTGGTTTATGACGACATTGAACATATGCAAGCAATTGCAACAAGTCTCGTAACTGTTAAAGTGTCAGACCAGAAACATCAGAAAGTTAGGACTGCATTCCTCTACTAGACAAGTCTTGATAATGTGGTTCCAATAGTTTCAACTTCCCATATTTGTCCACTTCCGGTTTTATGAATTAATTTCCGATTGTCAGACCAGAAACATCAGAAAGTTAGGACTGCATTCCTCTACTAGACAAGTCTTGATAATGTGGTTCCAATAGTTTCAACTTCCCATATTTGTCCACTTCCGGTTTTATGAATTAATTTCCGATTGTGAATGCAATCAGAAATTAATTCATTTTCATCATACTTTCAACATCCAGTTCCTGTGGTTAAACCCACTTCCGGTTTCATCTATTATTTCTTTCCACTTTCTGTTAAATCTGTCTATTCAGATTATAAGTTCAATCTCTCTCCGTTTTCTAAGCGTGAAATATCGCATTCAACTTGGACAAAGGTTCTTAATGAGGTTTTAGCCGCATAATTGTATTACTTCAACACATGAACGAAGCAATTATTCAGAAGTTCTCTGAACAAATGGGTGCAGAGTAATCCTCGCTCTATCTCTCGTTTACTTTGAATTTTATCTTATATGAATGGGAATCATTACATATTCAGAAAGTTCGAGGAAGTGGAAATTTTATGTCACACGATTTTAATTCCGTGTATCTTCTAATAAAGGCATTCAGAAAAACTCAAGTGTTAGCCTGCATAACATACAACTTCCGATGTATAAAGGTATGTTCTTTTTGCACCAGTTATGCTGAATTTTTATATCGAAATAAGAAGAAAAGTGAATGATTTTTTGGTTAGTTGAAGACATTTTTGGGATTAAATTCAATGAGCTGGCTTAATAATTAAATAAGTTGATATTTAGTTAACTGGTTGAGTTCTATTGAGAATTCACAGCATCAAAACGTAATCAGTTTAAGTGAAGCAAACTTGTATCCCCCCCCCCCATCCCGGTAACAAAACAGTACTTTCAGTAACTTAAAGGGTACTTAAAGGGTGGTTTAGGTTAACAATAATGCTAACCAGTACCAAAAATGAATAAATAAATACATCATTTAATATTTGGACCTCTTTCGCTCAACATGAGTATAGGCGTGCTTATTTTAAGTTTTTTTTTTAGTATTAGCGTCAGCTATCACCGTGATTTGCGAGGTGATCATAGTCATTTCATTATTATAGCATTTTTTTTAAACATTCGTTAAGGTTTTAGCCTGTTCTAATATGACTTATTTTAAACAATTTCTATAACAAAGAAAAATTTCAGTTTTTCTTAAAAATCAATAAGTTGTTTACTCCGATGCGTAATTTAATGTCGCTGTCCGACCTATTTCGGTGTGTTCTTCGTTCTCGTGAAGGGTAAATAACAAGAAAGATCCGCCATGTGTGAAAAAATCCCAACCCAGTCACGAAAGAATAAGATCAGCTCGGCGCTTACGTGCGTTGAGCTGTTCTGTTGCATTCAACGAGGGGGGGGCACTCCCTTCACTACACTTAAAGATCACTGTGAAGCAAATTACGCACGCAGTGTGAAATGCAGTCCGTTGTTACGAGGTGTGCCTTGTAATCATTATAACGTGAATTGACAATCCACGTTAAAAAATCGAAAACTATTTCTGTTCAAATGAAATATTTTTGAAAATCTAAAAACATGAACGAATCAGAAAGCTACTGAATGCAAGTAGAATTTTGTTATTTATTTTTCTTATGATTTCAAAATGTGATGGTAAACATGTCTGCCACTAAATTATAAACTTTTATTTTATGTAGAAGCATTCGATTTCTAGTACCGATCCTCTTCTGGCCCGGGAACAGCCTTTATTAAATGTTTCTGTCAGTTGCTGCAATCTCGTTCCTAACAACACAGTTAACGCTTCTTCGATGGAGGTTATTTTTCTACTGATTAAACACCCGAGATTTCTCACCTTTTGAAAAAACAAGTCAGCCGAATTCAGAAACATCCTTTGCCTTTGAGCAATGCGATCAACACTGTTGACGATTACCGACCAGCAGCCCTAGAACACGTGATGACGCACGCGACCAAGTATTGGGCGACGTTTACATACACCTACATAAAAGTTTCTATTTCATGGCCGGTATGTGTACATCAGTCAAACCTAAATAGTGACGTTTGCCTTTGAAGAAAGTTCGAGAAATTGCTGTTCGTATCTTTTACATGAAATATTTTTAAACGATTCCAATGGCGTTCATCCTAAAATGGCTGCACGTGTATGTGAAGGGAATTGGAGATACTGCTCATCCTCAATTCTGTTTGGTCTGAGTACGTTGCAAACTGACACTGTTCGCTCTAGACATTAAGAGGAACTGGTTAACTGGACAAAGTCTCAGCCAGCTTGACTCATGTTTGGTTAAGTCCCAAATTATGAACCCATCTTTGTTCGTTTTATGATGGCTAGCCAACATTTATGTAATCGTATATTAAAATGTATTTTAAACATTATTGCTATGCATTTTAAATTGTCGTTATATATTTTTAAGATGTCAAGAGCGATATTTTAAATTGTTATGTATTTTTGATGCTGTTATGTAATTTTTAAATTATATGAAAGGTAATTTTGTTTCTAAACATATTTTGTAGATAATTCTTTTGTTAGGTTTTACATAGATAGGCTTCTCTTCCATTACGTTTAGTTTCGTCATTTATTGGTTCATTTTCGTCTGCTTAATGAGTGTATTGTTGCTTTTTATTCAACAAGGTTTGATCCTATGCGTACAAAGATACATCTTCGCTCCGGTTTTGCTCATTTTTCATTTTATTCTTAAACGGTTAATTTTTTTCTCAGGTATTTGATCGTCTTTGTTTAGAGATAAGCATCTCCGATATATATTTCACTAAATAAAATATCATATCGAGAATAAAAAAGGAAAGGAAAGAAATTTGCTAATGGCAAACCTTTCACCTGACGTTTTTGTGTTTGGAAAACGAAAACAACTTAAAACTTCATTTATCCAAAATGCATCCATTTTTTTTAAAAAAATTTTTTTCAGGTGTCTTCTTCAATAAAAAATCTTTCTAGTTCAAGAATTAAGTACTGTTCACCGAGCTTAATTAAAACTGCCTCGTGCGATGATGTTATACTCAAAATTTTTTTAAAAAATCGATGGCTTTTTTTTTTTTTGTTCTGTTCTGTGAGTCTTCTTGGTGTAACCACAGAGAACGTAAGATTAGCATCATTCCAAGATATGAATAAAAAAGATCGATTGAAAAATGCTTTATTAGGACTGGAATGCAAAATGAAAGATATTAAAGTTGAATTTTATTCTTTTGTGTAGGGAACAATGAAATATTTTATCTTTAAGATAAAAAATAATCTGTTTTTTAATTCAAATCTGAATGTGTGTGTGTGTGTGTGTGTGTGTGTGTGTGTGTGTGTGTGTGTGTGTGTGTGCTCACTCTCGTGCCTGCACGCTTAATGAGAATATATCCAAGCGCATGCAAATTACTTCATAACCCTAAAGAAGTGCGTGGTTTATTTCTTACGCCATCTATCGGTAAATTTGTAAATTACCATTAGTTAACTGTTGGGTCATGCAATAAAAAAAAAAAAAAAAAAGCTGCATTTGTGTAAACAAATGATTGGTTACCAGAACGCTGTTATCCGATTCGCTTGAGCCAACAGAATATTCCATAAAATATCGTCTTAAAACATCGAGACCGCATTTATGCGCTGAAGAAAACAAGTGTTTTTTTTTTTTTTTTTTTCTGTTTGCTACTAAAACTCAGTGGAACGTCTAAGTGGCTCCGCGTCATCAATCATAGTCACGCTTTGGACATTAACAGCACGTCACAGCAGTTGTTAGGCACACAATGTCCCTATGCAGCTGTTCGCCGTGTTTATACGGTATTATTTCTTGTCACTGTGCACCCGCTAATTACCGTGTGTCATCATTGTAAATTTATTCCCGCAGCGGATGTCGGAATGCAAGTTAAACTCATTGTAAGAGAAACTGTGCTTGACACTCCAACGTACAGCTTCTCCATTAGAACACTGAAGTATCTTTTATTCGAACTTAAAAACAAGCGTAATAAAAACAATGAAATTCTAAATAAATACTGCATAAAAGTATCTAATTAACGATATACAAAAGCAACAGGCTGATGATCTCCATAGGATTTATTTCAACTGCACAGATTGGCCAATAACAATCGTGTTCACCTTCGGAATTCGCTACTGATGACTTTTTCCACTATTAACCAGCACATTGACTGTCTCCTACAGTTGTTGAAGGATGGATGAGTCATAGTATTATAGACATTCGCGGGGTATAATCCTCTGGATATCCTTTGTTTCATAGCAATATACAGAGAGACCTCTGGAGTCTTAGTAATGCGGACGTTTTTTCTGAAAAAAATACACATTTTAAGCATGCTATTGAGAAGAGGATTTTTGTCCTGATAAATTTGCTCGTGATCGTTTAGATGTCATCACAACAAAGTTGAGGAGGAAATTGGTGTTTGGAATTACAGCGCCAAAGCAAATTAACCTACGAAACCAGCGTATTGTCTGTTAATCGCGTGTTTTTCTAGACTGTTTTGTAGGATGAAAAATTCGAGATGGAAAACCCTGCTGCCACGTATGATACTGGTTATAATTACCTTGAGTTGCAAAAGCCCTGATAAAGGCTCTTCCCAATTCCAGCGGGGGATTCGAACCCAGATTTTTCCAACCAAAGGGCGTCGTCAATACCGATGAGCTACAGAGGCTCTGATTTACGAAGTTAAAAACTCCTGTAACTTGGTCTATACTGTGCGCCCACAGATGCGAGATCCCTCGACACTTCTGCGCATGGCAGAAAAAGGCGAATCCATTCTGATAATAGGGTAATCAATGCGTTTCGTGGTATGAGTGTGTATTATTATACGACGCAAAATTAGCTTTTAAGAAAATTCTAGTTTTTAAAGCGGTAACTACTTTGCTTGTACAACAGTTGGAAAATTTACGTATAAAGCACGTGATTTAGCGTGTTGATGACCAATTCGTACGTTTCCTTATTCCAAGTGGAATTGACTCTTCTTGACACTTTGCCAGTCGAGGGTCTCGCATCTGTGGTCGGACAGTACTTTTTCATGGCAGGATCGAACCCAGTCTTTCCAAACAAAGAGTTTTAGTTGCAACCGGCAGCGTTATGGCGCGCTCAACTCAGTCATATTTTAGAAAAGAGAATATACCTAAGTGAATATTCTGTATCATTTGTATCGCTGTTTCTTTCCTTCCTCCAGTATTGTTACTAGCCATTGGAGAAATCTTCAATGATATTAAGTGCACCATTTTTATAAGTGTAGAGTGATATATTCTCTCTCTCTCTCTCTCTCTCTCTCTCTCTCTCTCTTATCTTCTTTTCCAGATTTCGTAGAGAAATATTTAAAATCTGAAGTAAAGCTCAACTAAACATTTCCCAGCTATATCCACGCATGCATTTGCCTCCATCGATCAATACTCTTCGAAACGATTATGTCTTGCAGTTTCGATACGACAGATAGCTTTCATCAGAACACGAATCTTCGGAAGCATGTTGTAATAATTCATTTTAGGTGATAAAGTACGTCAGATATGGCTGATGGACTGGGTACAATTGCTTTCTAACTAAAAATGATGTTTCGAGATCTAATAAAAGAATAATGGCCAATTTTTGACTTCCTGGATAAAGCACATCCTTCGGAATGACACGTGATAAATTGCGAACGGAAATGGCCCACTTTGATGACATTGAAGGTCCGGAAAAAAAACGAAGAAAACGATGGTGACTGTGGACGTTTAAATTCTTATCCTTGAGAAGAAAATACTTTGCATGAGTAGATAGATAGAGAGAGAGAGAGAGAGAGAGAAGAAAGAAAAATGGTAACATCGAAGGACATGAAACTAAACTGTTTGGTCGTAAATATCCAACAAAGTAAAAATCTGTGCAACTCAGGATCGACTTGTGAATTTTCATCCAGCGGGAAGTAACCAACTAATAACGTGAACAACGTTTATTCTGAAACCGTTTTCCATTACACGAGAATCTAAACACTTCGAGAATCATTCAATTCTGTGTTTGCTAGAACGAACGACGCTCTTCAATATCTTATCCTAATTGAATACTGTTCTGCCCTTTCACTTGCCTCAATAACAGTTGCTGTCTCTACTATTAGTTTGATTCGGTTATCGCACTGTCGACATTGAATTAAACTGCGATTCTGAGCATAAATGTCTCTTCAACCTAGTTAATGGCATTTTCGATACAATCTGTGCAATGCAAATAGTTTCTGGTCAACCAATTATCAAACGGCCTTTCAATATCGCATGTTTTCGAACTGTTATTCATTAGTAGCATAGTTTGGGCAAACTACACAAGCGTGATGTTGTCGCGCATGCGGACTGACGATATTGACAATAATAAACATTGAATATTAAACGATGGTAATTAAAAATACGTAATTTAAGAGAGTTTGGACAATTATTGTTGCTTAGCAAAACAAGGAAGAAAAAGATTGCGATGGTCGCGACATCTAGTGACAACTATGACAACTAACATCTTTTCTCGAGGGGTTTGTATTATTTTATTTTTGTGTTACGAAATTTGGGATTATCTAGAGGCGTTTTTTTTTTCTAAGCCCACTAGAAATCAGAGGGCAGGCCCCTATCACATCATATTTGACAGGATAATAACTTTCAACACTATCGCTGCTGTCACACGAGTTTAACTTTCGCTACATGTCTACGTTAATCCCCGTTAGAGATGGTTGTGGGATCCTCTTTCTATAGGTGAATTTCCATTGGGGGGGGCGCGACTGGCAAACATCGCCAATGGTTGTAGCACGCCCAATGTTTATCCATGTAGAGCGCAGCATATTTAACATTCTTTGTATGTTCGTTAACATCTATCGCTTTGTATTAGCCAGGTAAAAAAAAAAAAAAATCGGTGACCACGGCATGATTCGAACCCGCAGCCCTCTTTAGCCAATCGGCGTCATATTTACTAAATTCTTATGAGAACTAGAATCCAAAATGCGTTTTCCCTAAACTGTCTGCACTATCATTTCGATGTTTAAAATGCATGGGAAGAAATTTATCTTAGATTGAGAAAACATTTCACACATTACTTATCTCATAAATATTAAAATGCAACCATTTAGAATTTAAGTTTATCGGCGCTTTCAGACGTATTCCCCGCTTCCTCCTGTCGCACAGCTAGTATTAAAGACGGAGATCTAATAGCGCAAGTGAACAGAAACGTCTTAATGAGATTAAGAACAGTACAGTGATCTTTAAATGTGCTTGCCCTGATAATTTATTCCATATTACCATTATGCGAGAGTTAAACAAAGCTGACAAATTATTATTTATAGATGCAGATTATAGACTGTGCGGGAAACGCTTGTTAAACTGTAATCCAATATTAAAACTATAATCCGATATGCGTGTGCAGTAAACACGCCGAACAAGTTGCAAACATTAAAACAGTCTGTACGCAATCACGTGTTAAATCGTCTTATGAATCTGAGTTCATATTTTGGTTGCTTCTCATTGAAACCAATGACGCCCTTCTGTCTCAAAACGTTGCATATATTTGGTAGTCATAGCAACAACGAACTGTTACTGTGAAGTACATCCATCGGTAATTCTGTGGGTTACTATGGCAACAGTCTTGAAGATTCTTAATTAAAGATAGGCTCCAATGGAAAAAAGAAAAACACTGAGTTTGCACTAAATGTTGAGCCGTCAGATACCCATCCCTGGTTTTTGTCAACATCCGTTGGACCACGTTATAGCTTCTTTGTTATCAGAAAGAATGGCAAAATTCCGATGCTAGCAAACTAGAAACTTTTGTTAGCAACACGTCTCCTTTTTGCATGCTTAGGAGACCGAAATGGTTAGTTGAAAGGTTAGAAAAAGGAACAAAAGAAAATGAAAATACAAGTCGGGATATAAGGGAAATGTGGACCATGTGAGAGGAAGAACACCACTGAGAAGCTACAGAATTTCTTCTCAAAAAAAAAAAAAAAAAAAAAAAAAAAAAAAATCCACGTGTGTACTTATAAGAATTTAAACTATCTATGGAACGAAAGTATGTCTCGCAGGATCACTTGGTTAATTTTGCTTTCGTTTTAATTAAAGAAATTGAAAATATACGAAACCCTCTCATCAGTCATTAAGAAGTGTGTGACTTCTAAAAAAGGTGTTCATCTTATAACCGTATTCGTTAATTTAGGGAAGTCTCATTAGTGTGAACGACTCTGAAGTGGCATCCTAATGGTATGGATCCAACGCTCGCGACGTTTGGGTTTATACAGAATTAAGAGCAGAGATGAAAATACCAGCACGCTCTCTAGTGGGTTATTATGAAAAACTGACTTTGCTAGGCTGTTAGTTAAAAATTCTGTTTTTTTTTTTTTTTTTTTTGAATATTCAAATAAATGCGATTAAAACAATTAATTAATATGCAAATAGGAAACTTTGGATCTTAATTTTGTCCATGGATGTACGTACCAGGGATCTCATTATGTCACGTGATTTTGAAAAGAGGCCTTTCTTCTCCTATTAGGTATGCTAATTTGATTCTGATTTTACGCACAAGCACCCATCGAGGATTTGCCACAATTAATTTCTTTGCACCACTTTACCAACAGGAGCAAAAAGAACAAAAAAAAATGTGAGGGATTTGCATATAGATGGGTTGGGGAGATTTATTATGTTTTCTAATTTTCGGTGATAATGATAACTAAGGTAATGTTGCACTTGACATATCGAAGACCCCGGTACTAGAAGTGACAACTTTTTGCAAATGTCTGTAGGGAAAATTAGTCGATTGACGGGGACCCATCCAAAAGAAAAAAGTAAAAAGATAAAATATTAGAAAGTGTCCGCCATAGGGATACTTGTTTTTTTTTTTAATCAGCTAACGCCTTTTTGTTCCCGCACAGGGAGTAGGCGAGGCTGTTTTAGCCCCATCTAACTTTTGAAGACTGAGTAGGCAGTTCAATCTCCACTGGTACCCAATCAGTGATAGCTGGTCCAAGGCTTTCACTAATTAATCGGTACGCAATGAAGAGACGGCTATCAAGTGCCGCCCTCTCGTGGTCCATGACCCTCACACAATATTTTTAATGTTTAAGAATAAAGTGGGTTCAACGGGTGATTTTTTTGAGTTTACCGGATGAAAAACCCGAGTTTCCGGGAGAAACCCCCCCCCTTGTCCCCCCAAGACTAACTCGGGAACCCGTCAAGAAAAGGCTAGAAAAATGTTCCTCTAGTCAGCGACTAGATTTGAATCCGTAAGTCTTTCTTCGTGCGGGCAAGCGTCGTAGAGTAAAACGCCACTTCTACTGAGCTACACAGGCTATCTAAACCCAGTCCATATTTTTCCCCTTGTGTAAGCAGCCAACAAAAACTTCATACAACGTATTTCTATGACTATCTAATTGCTACGTACATCAATTGATTCGTTTCTTTCTCCTTAATCTCCAACAACCTTCGTCCATACGTAAATTTTCTCTTGTGTGGACATTCATATAATACGTAAAAATACCAATAGTATGTGGAACGATTACCATTGAAGAGTAAATTTAAATGAAATGAATCGAACTTAGTAATATTAACATGACTTTTTAGGCTTACAAGTTAATAGACTTTTAAATAACTATTTATTCCCTCTATTTACTTCTTCTTCGCAAAGCAAGGCGCAACTCATTTCCCCTACGTTGTCGACAGTCAATTGCCATGAAAATTTCCTGAATAAAAACCAAACCTTTTTTCCTTTAATATCAATCTTACCTACGAAAGCTGTAAACCTAACAGTAATATATTTTTTCTTTTAGTATCCTGGGTTCACTAATCTATTTATTCACAAGCTACGATCCTGAGTTGGATTTCAATGCACAGCGTATTTGTTAGACAACAGGGACACGAACTGCTTTGACGACTAACACTTGAGTATGCATTTTATTTAGTCCATAAAGCCGTAAGGAAGTAGTCCCAATTTTTATTGTAGAATCAAATGTCATAATTAATGAAGCTAAATAATGCTGTAGTGAACCTAAACGCATAAGTTAATGCTACTCAATATAATGATGCTACCATTTCTGTTCAAATTCGGTTTTCCAAGAATAATGGATTTTTCTGGAGCTTTTCATAATGCAGACAAAGTAGATTTAAGACAGAAACACAGATAATGAAGTAAATCACTTCAAGACAATTCGTAGGAATTAAATTGAAATTCTAAGAGTTTTGAGTTCGAAGACCAGAAGGAGCACGTAATGCAATAACATGGGATAAGCCAATAAAAGAGAAAGAAAAGTTTAAAACAAAAGCAAAAGAAAAGGAACGCATGCAAAGTAATATAATGTAAACAGGAAAAATGTAATATCGCTTTTGCATATTTATAGAAGGATATTAAAAATCCAAAACTGGACGAAATCGCGCGTTAGTCGCACACTTCAAACTAAGTAGCAGAATAATGTAATGAAAAACGACCAGTTGAACAGAGGAATGAATTATCACGTGGGTGGACGTATTTCTGTGGTCTTTAATTAATTCCTTTTTAATTTAAAAGTTTTTACATTCGAGTCTGACGCTTGCTGAACTTTACACCCTTGTCACAAGACTGGCATTATGCACGCATAGTTCGAAGAGCTTACCAAGCATTCGGAGTGCTCTACAGGTCGCCTAATTTCCCTGATTTGAATCCTTTCGACACTTGTGAGATCATGTGGGATACAACATCCGATGGTCGACGCCAGTGCTTCGCTCGGTGGCTGAACTTGGGGACGGTATTCTGTTTAGTTTGTGCAGAATACCTTAGGACATCTTGTATGGTTCAGTGGAGTCACTACCAAGGTCGGGTGCAAGCAGTTATCTCGGCCAGTGGCTGTCCAACACTCTAATAGGTAGTTAGTCATAAGATTTTGGCTCACGAGTCTAACACAGAAAAACTGGGTCCAGACATAGCCAGATTTTTCCCTTAATCACAGAGGAAGTTAATTTAAAATTTAGTTGATGTAAATCCATTAGGTGCAATGCATAGTAGATGTACTACACAGGATAGAAAATCATCTAAGGGATGCTCCTAATTTTGTTTTTTACGTCACTTTGACTTTACTTTTTTTGTTACTGTATATTTGATTTTCTTTCACATTAATCTTACAACAGACACGAGAACATTACTTAAAGTATCCGAAATTTGGTAATTATTTTAATCAATTACCTTCGCTAAGTATGATATTTAGCCTCTTAAGAATTCAATATGTCATATTTCGAAAACTTACTCTCGAATAAAGGCATTGGTCAGCCTTGATGACGTGTTCAATTTTTAAAATAGTTCGCTCCGATAATTGCCTGTATGAAAAATGCCTTCGATTTGTTTTTGTTAAGCTGTTTGGGTCAGCCATCTAAATATAGCTACATTCACAAGCCACGTTAACGCAGCGGGGATGTCAAACGTCGCTGTTACGGATGACATTCTCGATTTACGGGACCTCATTTTTAATCGCAATTTCACTTACGGAAAGCAGTCATTTTGGCGTAGTGGCTACATGAGGAATGTAAGTGAATCGTTTTTCTTGTGTGTGTGTGTGTGTGTGTGTGTGTGTGTGTGTGTCGATTCTCTTTCTTCGGGTCATATTTCCAAGGAGATAATAAACAAATTTAACTTCTCCTCCAAATGGAATTGCAAGAGTGTGATGTGTTTGTGCACTCTTCATGTATCGTCTTGACATTCTTAGAATCGTTGGATATCGCAAGAAACATTGTAGCACGCTACAAAACAGATGTCGGCATTTGCGAATGTCTAACGGCCCATGCACTTACCAACCCCAATAAACAACAATCTCCATGGAATTATTCCAACAATGGACTGTTTCCTTTTGTAAGTTGCGTTTGTTGGTCATCAATTATTGCAACTGTCATTGAACCTCATCCAGTTGTTGGTAAACATTGGATGCACTCTGTTATGTTTATGATGGTCCGAAAAAATATCAATTACTTCAAAACTCAGTTAAGAGTGTACAATATATTTATTTATGTTGAATTTTTTCTTGACAATTATTCATAAGACTATTACACTTTTTTTATAAAATCTTTATCAAGTAGCTTTATTCAAATTGATAAATTCAATATACTGTATGATAATCATAACAACTGCAAACCGTCTCTACCAGATAACCAAGTGATAATTAACCTATCTAAACACGTTTTAGGTAAACCTGAGATCTTTATCCTCAAAAAAGGTTTCAACTTTGCTTTAAAACCCACTGTCATTCCTAAAATAGAGTTCATCTGCAACTTAGAAAAAGCCTTCTCATTACTACCAGCTCCAACAGCTAATGACTTGCGATTAAAAAGCAGCATAATCCTTTCAGCTCAGTCAAGATCTTCTAACACCAACTCTAACCAAATGGAAAGAAGAACGCTTCTAAAATTAAGGAATAATAAAGATATCATCATACTCAAAGCCGACAAAGGTAATAATACAGTTATATTAAATACTTCAGATTATAAAGAAAAAATTAAAACTCTATTATCTGACAGGTCTGTATATGAAGTTCTCAGTAGAGATCCTACGACAAAAAATCATAATGACACCAATGAATTATTACGTGGAATGAATAATTGGCCTATAGAAATTATAAAAAAATTAAAATCTATGCACCCACTTACTGCTAGATTGTATGGCCTTCCAAAAATTCACAAAGAAGGTATACCATTACGTCCAATAGTTGATGGAATCTATTCTCCCACTTACCAACTATCCAAGCATCTTGCGAAGATTTTACAACAATACATTCACGTCTCGGATACTTATATTAAAAACTCAAAACATTTTATAGATAAAATAAAAAATATCCCTATTTTTGAAGAGGATATACTAGCAAGCCTGGACATCACATCTCTGTTTACTAACATTCCAGTGGTTGAAGTCATCAACATCTTAGAGAAATTGTTCCCTAGAAACATCACTACTTTGTTCAATCACTATTTAACTTCTAACTATTTCATTTGGCAAGAAACGATCTACAAACAACTAACTGGATTAGCTATGGGTAGCCCCCTCTCACCTCCAGTTGCTGACTTATTCATGGAAGATCTAGAGAAAAAAATCTTAACCCAGATCGTTCCAAAACCGAAAATTTGGTACAGATATGTAGATGACATCTTTATCATTTGGGATCATGCAAAAGAAGAACTAATGAATTACCTCAAGCAAATCAATAGTTTCCACAATACCATAAAATTCACATTAGAAATGGAAAAAGATAAAAAACTGCCATTCCTTGACGTTTTAATAAAGAAACAATCCAATAATAGTATCAACCTATCTGTATACAGAAAACCTACAAATACTGGACGTTACCTCCATTTCAACTCAGCTCATCACATAGCTCAGAAAATTAGCATTATCCATAGTCTCAAGAAAAGAGCTATACAGTATACAACAGACAAGGATGACCTACTCACGGAATTAACCACAATATCCAGAGAATTTTCTTTAAATGGTTACCCTAAAAGACTCTATAACAAGATTCTATTTACTGATATACCACATCGACAACGTGATGACGTCCAATACATCAGTACAATTACGATTCCTTTTGTCAACCACCTTTCCAAAAAATTAGCTAACCTTTTAAAACCACATAAGATCAGAGTGGCATTCAAACCAATCAACACTATTCGGAAATTTTTAAGATCACCGAAAGATCCTCACCCATTCTACAAATACTCTGGAGTATATAATATTCCTTGTTCATGTGGTATTAGTTACGTAGGTCAGACATCTAGAAGCTTCGAAACGAGAAAGAAAGAACACATAGGATATGTCAGAAATAACAGACAAGACATTTCAGGCCTTTCATGCCACTTTGCCTCTACTAACCATCACACTGAGTGGGATAAGAGCCTTATGCCATACATAGAAGATAACTACCATTCAAGAACCTTTAAAGAAGCAGCTACAGTCGTCCGTAAAACTGAAAACCTAAACAAGAATCAAGGTCTAATATTACCAGAAATTTGGAAAACTTTTATCAGATCATTAAATATCAAAGAAATGAACTTTCATAACAATTACGTCATGAGTCATTACGAATAAATCACGTTAACGAGACACGCACATTGTCACGCACAATACCAATTTTTTGCTTACTGATTTGTATTCCCTGCGGATGCCAATAGAAACGGATTGGCGAAACATGTAGGAAGATAAAAAATAAAGCTACGTGATAAAGATTTTATAAAAAAAGTGTAATAGTCTTATAATATATTTATTTATTTATATTTATTTTATTTCATTTTATTTTACTTTATTTATTTTGCTATATAAGGGAGTATTTTTTCCTCCCGAAAACTCAGATTTTTCATACCACAAAACAGGTAGACAGAGCAAAAGAACACACGTAATATGTAAAACCAATATGTATGTATATATATATATAGTATGTATATATATATATAGTATGTATATATATATATATATATATATATATATATATATATATCGTGGGGTGCTGCAACTTTCGAAATATACATAAACGTGTTTAAATGAATCAAAATTATGGTAAAAATTTTAAAAAAATTAAACATGAAAAAATATTGCTTATTATCGATAAAATTATACAGTTTCGTATAATTCAAAATTACTTAAAAATAAAATCCATTATCATAACCACAATAATGTTCTAAAATAAAAACTATAACAAATGTTATGTCTTTAATTGTAATGTCCAAATATTTAAAGAGACGGAGTAAACACGATAAGCACTACGAACACTCTACTACTGGCGCAAACTGTATATAAACAACAGTGGAACTGCGCGACGGACAGTGCCGCATTACGCTAGCAGCTCGTATCTCACTATGACGTGCGTGTGCTTGCGTGCGTAGCAATATGACACTGTGGTAAACACAGTGCCGCTAGCGTCCTTCGCCCTCCTAAGTGCTACGAGATGGATTTTTATTATTTTTTATACAAAATAAGAGAATTGTATAGGATTGTTGATGATAAAATTAAATATTGCAAGCAAATATAAATAAATGAATAAATATATTTATATATCGAGAAAAATTGGGGGATGCTGCAGAACTATGCACGAGCTGCCCCTGGTTGCTTCAATCATAATTTCAAAGAACAAAATCAGCATAGCAGAGCGTCATGGCTATCTACTTCACTATGAAGGTTTTTTCCCCTTAAGCGGTATGAACTAGGACGCGACTTTACATCATATCTTAACAACATAAGGTTAAGGCTTTTGACAGACCTCTAAATCTCCGAGGTCTCCCATTCTGGGTTTTCTCTTACCTAGACAGTAAGAAATAGGCATCAAATTCGATACACTGCTTCCTCTTATCATAATTTAAAGTACTGTGGGGATTTGGGAGGATTCGAGTTCTACTGATATATGAAAATTATTCGTTTGTGTCTAAGCGCTTACCAGAAACTGATGATTTGAAATTCATGAGGTTGATTTGGGAATGAATTTTTTTTTTTTTTTGAAAGGTCAAATAATACGCAATTTGGTATATTATATATAGCCAGGAAAACATGCATTTGATTTTGAAAGCAGACAAATCGAAATATTGCACAATTTATGAAATGCCTTTGTATATTTTTTAATTAATAACTGTTATTGTACTCTTAATTTTTGAAAAATATCATTTAAATGCAATATGAACATTTGTTCTCAAAAAACGCAAGTTAGAATCCAGCCATAGGACTGTCCTTAGGCAGGAGATGAATTTCGTAGCCATTTTGAGACCAACCTCCCGCTTATTGGTGGCCTGAAGTGGTTTGGTAAAGTTCCGTGTTTGATCTCTAGGACATCATTTTTATCCTATCGGGTAAAAATGAATAAAAAAATATAAAAAATTAATAAAAATCGAAAAAATTCTTAGTCCGCCTACAGTATGAATATATTATAGGTTGATAATTTTTTCTGAGTGGGGGTCACTTAAAAATAACAAAACAGAATCCAAATAATGCATATCTTTAGCTATTGTTCGGCATCATCATCAGCACAATAATTTGCTTGTCTTCTTGTGATGACAAATATTTATGACATCGTTATTAACCCACTGAATGTGTTTAGAACAGAACATTTCTATAAAGAACAAAATAGTCATAAAATCGGGATAATAACGATGCAGTAAAAAGTCCTTTTCTGAATAAGCTCCATTACGATAACAATGCAGAGGATGGTGTCCTCTAAATGGAAAAACCGAATTATAATATCTTCTTAATGGGAATGACCTTTATAAGGTGAGCTCACCACAAAAACAGAGAAACCGGCCTGAGAATACACGCAGTTTACAGACGCACTACACTTATACAAAGGAAATTAACTGCCTTATCAAAGAAATTAATTAGGCGCTGCCTTATAGCCAAGTTGCTTGAGTTCATAGAATTGATGACGTCACATTTTCATCCAACCAACCAACAAACGAGCAACTTATGCAATTTCAATGCATTGCTTATTCAGTCATGTCATCGTGAGTAATGTGTTACCGTAGGCAATGTCTCTTAATTACTCTTATCGGAATTAAGTGGATTCAATTAAAACGCTAATCCCTTCAGTGTTTTTGGTTTTTACAGATAAAGGAATAATTATAGGCATAGAACTAACCACCTCATCCTCCAATTAAGGCTGCAAAATTCAAGAATACTTACCCCTTGGGTGCCTAAGTGCTTGATGATGACACTTCGTAATTCCATGACTCTTTTGCATAAAAGAAACGTACTGATTCGATGCTCGTGACCAACGTTTTGAACTTTTTAATATGTTTTTGTTTTCAGTCGATTCAATATAGTCTACGAGGATGGTTTCTACAGGTAAAAAAAAAAAAAAAAAAAGAACAGTTGTTAACCTCTCAAATCAGCAAAAACTATCATAGAAAACAAGCAATTACATAGAAATAAATATTAGGATTAGGAACGTCGCCTTTTGTATAGCACACAGTAGAAATGCACTCAAATGCACGATGATGAAATCTGTAAACCAGCTGCTTACCGATTACCAAAAACAAGGGTTGAAATCGACACTCCCTTTTGAGAAAGAAAACGTGTTTCTTTATTCTGAATGAAAAAAAGAAAGTTTTCTTAGGTTTTTTGATTAACGTTCATATTACATAAAATAAATAAGAAAGGCTGCCTATTTTTCTTCTTCTTCCTTTCAGCTCTCTCTCTCTCTCTCTCTCTCTCTCTCTCTCTCATGATCTTTGAACTTCCTTTCAGGTCTTGAGAAGATGAAATTAAAACACACACACACACACACACACACACACACACACACACACACACACACACACACACACACACACACACACACACACACACACACACACACACACACACACACACACACACACACACACACACACACACACACACACACACACAGTGTTCAAGAATGGGGTTCGTGCATCGTCTAATGGGCTGTAAGTGCACGTTTTCAGTGGTCTGACAAAACGAAACACATCCTTCCACAGTTTCCAAGATATATCTGGATTATTTGTTACTTACCAAGTGTAAGAAAAGAGGAAAGAATTGCGTTTCTAAAAATATCCGAAAGGGCCACGGATCAATGAAAAACGAATGATGTCTCGCAGCAAAGAAAATGAAGAGCTGCTTTTAGGAAAGACTGTGTGTGCGTGCGTGCGCGCGCGCACACATACACACACACGCACACGTACACACACACACACACACACACATAGAATGAAGCACCAACTGGGAAATAAAACAAGGAAATGCGCCTTCCGAAAAGAAGCCGCCAACTAATCGAAGTATTCTTGCTCCTGCAGGAACCCTAATAACGATATGAATTCCCACTAACCAAAGAGGGGATGTTAAAATTGAAACAATACCGGAAGTAACAGTTTTTCGACACATTTTCTTCTATTGGAATAAAAATAATATCGAATTTAAAAAAATCAATATTTAAACCATTTTAACTTTAATTTCACACTTTGCTCATCTAGGTAGAAATGCGATGTGGAAAATGCTAGTGAAATCGCATAACAGACCTCCAACATCATTTGTTGCCGGCTGTTAGCTGAGTGATCCCGCTCTCCAACCAAAAGGTTGTGGGTTGAAATTCCCCTTTGGGCATTGATGTTTGTCAAAGCTCGCTCTAGACGAGCATGATAGCTCTTTGATTACAGAGTTTTTGTCTTGATTGTAAAAAAAATGCTTAGGAGGAGCTTTAAAGAAGGCGAAGGCCACCTGTATAAGAATGAATATACGAGAGGCGATGCTAATAATTCTACTTTCTTAAAGACGTCTACCTGCTATTTTATTAACTTTTTTTGTAATTTAGATTTCGTATATTTCCTCCTTTAGTCTTAACGGATAGATGCTTATTTGTTAGCCAATAATTGTTTGTCATCTCTCCTTCCTATAAACTGATTTTTATTATTAGTCAATAGACAGGTCTTGTTTTTCTCTCGCGATAAGCCCTTAGACTCCTTGGAGCTCACAAACAATAGAGATTCTTTGTTTTAATTTCAGACGAAGCCACAGGTAGGGGTGAAAGCTCATCGCATCCAACCTAGTGCAGAGAAAAAAAAGGAATGCTTCTGTCGTAATTCCTAAACAACAGCAACAACAAACCATATCCAACTTTTCCGAGTTTGTGTTCAGTCTATACATGTGATTCTTGTTTTAGAAACCCTTCGTTATATTTTCCTCAATAATATTTTATATTTGAACCAGCTGTTTGCATCTGGAAGTTATTCAACTGTTATTTTTAAACTTCACATTATTTTATCCTTTTTGAATTGATTTTTACAATCCTCAACACTTGATTTGGATAAATTCCTACATGACATCCCTATAGTTTTATATCTTTACTTGCCCAGTATGAAGATATTGCTGTCACAGTTAATGTAAAAAGACTTATTTAACCATTTATTTCTTGTGTGTAAAATTATATCTCCATACGAAATTATCCACAACTTGTGTTGTAGTTGTGTTGTCATTGTAGAACATTAGAACAATATTAGAACAATATTAGAACAATATTCACAATTCAATATTAGGACTCCCAGAACCGAACGGTTCTGGGAGTCCTAATATTGAATTGTGAATAAAAGTGAATAAAAGAAAAGAAAAAAGAAAAAAAAAGCCATCAAGCTGGTGGTACAGGAGTCACTAACCGGCGTCCAATGAGAAGGCAATTTTGACCACAAAAACAAAGAAAAAAAAACAGCAAATCAATTTGGAAGAAATTGGTCTTGTATCATATCATGATGATACTAATTTCCGTCCACCACATACACGCCTGAAGAGCACATTCCAGTTAATGGATGATGTTTATGACGATGATCGGAATTAGGTTTTAAGTTAACATTAATGATAAATAAAGCTAAATATGACTTATATCTTAAATTCTTGAAATTGATAGTTTTTGAAATAAAAAATAAATAAATTTTTATTGAAATCGACTCATCTAATCGACTTCCACTAGCTCCCCCTATAGTTAAAACTTTTTACTGCGAATCAGCCACTTTTATAGTTGGTTTACAGCGCTGCTAAAATCGGTGGTTATTTCATGTACTACGATTGCCGATCAGCACATGAAAATACGAATTTATTCGCAACAGTGGTTTCCAAATAAATGATTGAAAGTTTCTAAAACAAACTCATTTCCTGATAACGTTATTTTAATATTATTCCTTTATATAAACTAAAGTTGACGAATTTTAACATATTTTCTCATTATTATGCTAAACCTTACAGGAAATGTAAACTATTCGAACCTTTCTGCCTAAAGTTGTTCAACTAAATAGTCGTTTAAATTTTTTTTTTCTTTTTCTGGAAGATTTATCGGAAACTACGAATTCAATGGGGTGCAAAGCATATTCTCTTCTTAACATTGACCGTGAAAAGACCCCTTCTTTGCAATTTTAAGCACAATACTCGATCGAGGCGGCCAACATTCCATGAATATTTCATTATTTTGCTTCTGGCCATGCACCATTCAAGTATTCTTTTTTTATTTTATTTTTCTACGTTTTCAAGACTTTAATAACATTCTATTTTCAGAGAACGCTTGCTGACTAACCCTCCTCCTTTGCATTTCTAAAACACGTCTACAAGTTTCCGAAGGAAAAAGGAAGAAATATTGGCTTACTCATATGTTAACTATGAACTGAAACTATAGAAAGTTGATATGAAGATATCGGAGATTTTAGGTAAGCCATTTAAAACTTCAGTTCTTCCACTGATGCCGAAATTAAAGTTTAATGCTTTTGTATAATGATCCACGCCATTAGGGACGAATAGATTATTTATAATGACTTTCAGGATCAATTTCATGTTCATAAAGGTTCCTTTACAAGATTATTGATGAAGCGATGTTGGCGATGTTGTTTTGTTTTAACAGCTTCGTATAAACCGAAATTTCCAGAATATTTGCATATTCTAAGCTACGTTATATTAAATGAATATTAAAATATTTTAAGTTCACACTTCCATCAGTTGCTCGCTTTAGAGTAATTTTATCATTTTATAAATTGAAGCCAGATTCAATCAGAAAATTCACTTGGTTCATTCATTTCGCATGGTGATTCAACAGCCGTGAGCCCTTTTACGGGGAGGTACGGCACCACCTCAATCCCTGCCTGTTTTTTTTTTTATCCTGGCTCGGGACCGTCATAGTATGGCTGAGAAGATCCTTCAGCTCATCACGCTACCAACGGGAATCGAACCCAGAACACTCCTTCCCCAGACATATGGTTGAGAAGCGCACAGCCACTAGGCTAACCGCGCGGATATTCACTCGGTGATGTCCAGATAGAGTGAATCAGAATATAAAAAAATAAAATATAGATCCATGTATTTTAAATAATATTATAAAATAACAAATTGGTTTGTTCTAAGTGATTCAGAATCGATTACCGTTAAACCTCAGGGCCACGCCAACCCGAGGGTGCAAGGGGTGCACTGCACCCGGGCAGCAACATTGATAGAGTGGCATTTTATGTAGCTAATATCTAATTTGGATTATACAATGCAGTATTAAGGGCGGCCGATAAAAGTTTGCACCAGGGCGACAAATGCCCTTGGCGTACCCCTGGTTAAACTGTTCAGTTACCATTTCAAAATTTATAACGCATTTGATTAACATATTAGTAAACATGTTTCATAAAATGCATATGCGCTTAGATGAGAAGCATTTTTATTTCATCCCAGTTATTCCAAAATTGTATCAATTCCAGAATTATTCTAAGTTATTTTAGCATATCGCTCATCCAATAAAAAAAAGAGTAGAATGTTGAAATGACTTGGAATAATATGGAAGAATTATTAAAGAGAAATACTTTAATAATTAAATGGGCTACTTTTGGAATAATTTGACAGTACAAATTCTAGAATAAATTGGATGGACAAAATACTGGAATAATTGGGTGAAAAAATTCTGGAATAATTTGGATGGGCAATTCTGGAATAAACTGGAAGAAAAATATTCGGGAAGGACGTGAAGAGGAAAAATGCTAGAATAATTTGAATTGGAAAAATGCTGGATGGCCCAATTCTATAATAATAAGGATGGGCAAAATTCTCGAATAAATTGGGTAGAATATTTTCTTCATAGCTTGGATAAGAAAAATTCTAAATTAACTAGCATACTAATTCTAAATCAAATTAACTAACGGGAAAATACTAAAATAACTGAGGCGGACCAAATATCAGAATAACTGGGATGGAAGAAATTCTGAAATAACCAGGTAGGCAATATTCTGGAATTACTGGAGCAGGCAAATTCGAAAAAAAAATGGATGGCAAAAATTATGAAATAACTTTAATTATAAGATTTGGAACTCCCATGGCTGTAAAATAGCTGAAATAAATTGAATAGTCAAATTCTAGAAAAATATGAATGGACAAAATCCTGGAATGATTAGATCGGCTATATTCTGAAATAATTTGAGAAATCAAATTTCTGAAATAATACGAATGGGAAATGCTGGAATAAACTCTGTGGACGAATTCTGGAATAATTTGAATAGACAAAATCCTGGAATAACAGGATGGGTTAAATTCTGAAATAACTTGAGATGACAAATTATTGAATGCGGTGCATGGAAAACCTTTTAATGATTCGATGGACAAAATTTTGGAATAACTTAAATTCTGGAATAATTTGGACAGAGAAATTATTCCAGAATATTTTGTCTGTCCAATTTCTCACCCAAGTTTCCAGCAGAAACTTGGGCGAGAAAAATTCAAATAACTTGAATGGAAAAATTCTAAAATAACTTGAGTGGGAAAATACTGGAACAACAGGGATAACTAACTTTTAAAATAATTTGGACAAAATATAGGAAATTTGTATGGGCTAAATTCTGAAATAACTTGGATGGTGGACAACTTTGTAATAATTCAGTAGGACAAATTCTAGGAATAACATGAATAAGCGAAATGTTGGAATAACTTCAATTGCAAAAATTTTGGAAATAACTTGAATGGAAATAATGCAGGAATAACTTGGATGTCAAATTATAGAATGATTTCAATGGACAAAATCCTGGAATAATTGGATGGGCCAAATATGTGTAATCTTCAGCAGACATGTTCTGTAAAGATTTTGATGGAGAAAAATTTTGGAATATCTGGGATGGCCAAATTTTAAAACAATTTGGATGGACAAAATCGTTTAATAAATTTTATAAATATTCCTTTTTGAATAAATTATAAATAAATAAATTGGCAAAGCCTAATAATGTGGATGGACAAATTCTGTAATTACTTAAATGGAACAAAATGCTAAAATTTCCTGGATTGCTAAAATGCTAAAATTTCCTGGATTGCTAAAATGCTAGAATAACTTACATAGAAAAATTCTGAAATAACTATGATAAGGAAATTTCTAGAATACTTTGAACAATAAATTGTAAAATAATTGGATGGTCAATAACTTGAGAAGACAAATTTTCATTTGTCTTCTCAAGTTATTCCAGAATTTCTCCTTTCCAAATTATTTTAGAAAATGTGCATCCAATTACTTACAGAATTTTCCCCACTCATATTATTTCATAATTTTTCTCATTCAAATTATTTCATGATTTTGTCAATCCAAATTCTTTCATAATTTGCCACTTAAGTTATCATAGAAATTTTTCCATGCAATTATTCCAGCTTTCTACCATTCAAATTATTCTAGAATTTTCCATCCTATTTATTCTGTCATTTTGCTTATTGAGTTATTTCATAATTTTACCAATTCACCCTATTCCAGAATTTTCCTCATTCAACTTATTCCAGAATTTTCCCATCCAATTATTTTAGAAATTGTATGCTCAAGTTATTCCAACCTTTTGTCCATCTAATTATTTCATGATTTTCTCCTTCCATATTATTGCAAAATGTTTCTATCCAAATTATTCTAGAATTTTTCATCGAAATTATTCCAGCATTTTCCTATTCTACTTTTTCCAGCTTTTCTGATTCAAGTTATTCCAGAAATGAAATTTTTCCATCCGAAAAATTTTCATAATGAAATTTTGATTATGAAAATTTCACTCAAGTTATTCCAGAATTTTGTCTGTCAAAATATCCCAGAACTTTGTCTATCCAAATATTGAAGAATTTTCATCTAAATTATTCCAGAACGTTTCTGTCTAAATATTCCAGAATTTTCATCTAAGTTATTCAAGAATTTTTATCTAAATTATTCTAGAATTTTGCATTCCAATTTATTCCACCATTTTGAATGTCATACATATTCCAGTATTCTTCTCCTCAATTATTTTAGAAGTTGCATTGCCTTCTAATCATTCCAGAATTTTGCGTATTCTGGTTATTCAGTATTTTTTCCGTCCAATGTTCTGTCATTTTTCCATACTTATTAATTTATAATTTTCCAGTACCAGTTCTTTTGACAATATAAATTCAGGACTTTGTCCATCGAAATTATTCTATACTTTTGTCATTGAATTTATTCCATCATTTTGCTGAGTTCAGAATTTTTCTCATTCAATTTATTACCATATTACCAGACTATTACCATTCGAGTTATTCAAGAATTTTGGATTCCAGCATTTTTTCCAACCAAGTTATTTGAGAATTTTTTCTATCGAATTTATTCTGGCATTTTGTCCATTTCAGTTGTTTTAATAATTTGACTATTCAAGTTATTCCACAAATTTCCAATCGAAGTTACTCCAAAATGTTGCTGATCCCATTATTCTAGAGTTTGGTTCATTCTAAAATATGGCCCAGTAAGTTATTTCAGAATTGTGTCCATCCAATTTATTTCAGAATTTTTCCCATCTGAATTTTATCGGAATTTTTCCCATCCAAGTTATTTCAGAATTTTTTACATATCAGTTTTTCGAGAATTTTTCCATCCCAGTGCAGGGGCACACCAAGGGTATTTGCCGCTGGGTGCAAACTTTTATAGGCCAACACTAATACTGCATTGTATAATCCAAATTAGATATTAGCTACATAAAATGCCACCCTATCAATGTTGCCGCCAGGGTGCAGTGCACCCCTTGCACCCTCGGGTTGGCGCGGCCCTGCCAGTCATTTTAGTTTTTTACACCATCCCAGTTTAGCATTTTAACATTTTACCCATTCAAGTTATTCCAGTACTTTACTGATTGAATTATGCCAGTATTTTGTCAATCAAAATTATTGCAGACTATTTTCATCCAAGTTATGTCAGAAAATTTCCCATCCAACTGTTTTAGGATTTTATCCACTAAAATTATTTCAAACATTCCCCATCCAATTTATTCCAGCTTTATTGACCATCCAAGTTATTTCAGAATTTTCCATGAATGTTATTCCGGAATTTCTCTCATCCAAATTATTCCAGGATTTTTAATCTAATTATTATAGAATTTTTCAATAATTTGCCTGCTCAAGTTATTCCATAATTTGGTCCATCTAGATTATTTTATCATTTTTAAATTCAAGTTCAGGATTCTACTTATTAAAATTATTCCAGTATTTTGTACATCAAAATTATTGCAGAATTTGTCTACTCAAATTATTCAAACATTTTATTATCCAATTATTCCAGGATTTTGTTAATCCAAATTATGCTAGCTGTTGACCATGCAAATTATCAAGCATTTTGTGCCTCTATTTAATTTTGCGATTTTGCCTATTCAAGTTATTACAGGTTTTTTCCTAAATTACTCTAGAATTTATCCATCTCAATACTTCCATCACTTTGCCCATTCACTTTTTTTTTCAGAATTTTGTCCTTTCCAAGGGATACGGAATTTTTTCCTTACAGGTGATTTCACAATTTTCCCCCTCTCATTCTCATCCAGATTATTCTAGAATTTGGCCATTCAATTTACTCCAGCATTTTCCTGTACCAGTTTTTTCAGCATTTTTCTATCCTAGTTATTTAACATTTTGTTCATCCCAATTATTTTAGAATTTATTGTAGAATTTTACCCATCTAATTCTTCTAGGATTTTTTTCACCCAAATATTCTATAAATTTGCCTTCCAATTTATTCTAACATTTCACCCATCCAAGATATATCAGATTTTTTCCTTTCAAGTTATTCCAGCAATTTTCTTGTACAAGTTATTGCAGGAGTTTTTCCATCCAGTTTATCCTAAAATTTGTCTTTCCAATTATTTGAACTTTACTCACTTAAATTATTCCAGAACTTTGCTCATTTAAATTATTCCAGAACTTTGCTCATTCATAATTTTAGGATTTTGTCCAAGCAAATTTTTCCAGATTTCTCTGCTGAATTTAGAATTTAGATTTCAGAATTTAACCAGCCAATTATTCCAGGATTTTGTTTGTCCAGATTATTCTAGAATTTGGCCACAAAATTTATTCCAGCATTTTCCTGTCTAAGTTTTTTCAGAAATTTTCTATCCCAGTTATTTAACATTTCGTTCATCCCAATTATTTTAGCATTTTCCCCATCCAAATTATTCCATAATTTTCCCATTGAAATTATTCTAGTGTTTTGCTGATCCATGATTATCCAGAATTTGTTGCATTCAATTGTTCTACTGATTGGTCATCTTATTCCAGCACTTTGCCCATTCAAGTTATTTCATAATTAACGCATTCGATTATTATAGAAAATTTTCTAAATTATTCTTAAAATTTGCTAGCCCAGTAATTGCAGCATTTTTACCATGCAAATTATTTCAGAATTTTGCTCATTTATGTCAGAGAGGATTTTCCTTATCCATGATAGACAGGATTTTGTCCATCAAAATTACTGGAGAACTTCTTTGCACAAGATAATCCAGAATTTAGCATATTCAATAATACTAGGATTTTGTCTATAGAAATTATTCTAGAAATTTCCTATTTGATTATTCTATTATTCTGCCTATTCAGGTTATTACAGCATTTTGCTTATTGAAATTATCTGAGTATTTTGCTGATCTAATTTATTTCAGGATTATTACAGCCAATTTATTCCAAGATTATCCCATCCAATTTATTCCAAGATTATCCCATCCAATTATTTTAGAATTTGTGGTCAAGTTATTTCAGAATGTTTTCCATCCAAGTTATTCTAGCATTTTTCCATCCCAATTATTTTAACATTTTGCCCATCCTAGTTTTCATTTTGGCCATTCAAAAAATTCTAATAATTTGCTGATCCAATTTTTTCATTCAAATTATTGGAAAAGAATTTGACCACGCTAACTGCAGAATTTTGCCCATCTAATATTTCTAGGATTTTTTCACCCAAATATTCTAGAAATTGGCCTTCCAATTTATTCTAACATTGCACCATCCAAGATAGATCAGATTTTTTTCCTTTCAAGTTATTCCAGAAATTTTCTTGTGCAAATTATTCTAGGATTTTTTCCATTCAATTTATCCATGTCCATCCAATTATTTCCAGAACTTTACCCACTCAAATTATTTTAGAATTTTACTCATTTATAATTTTAGAATTTTGTCTATGCAAATTTTTTAAGATTTGTCTGCTCAAGTTATTCCAGAATGTTGTCCATCCAATTAATCCTTGATTTTTCCATCCAAATTATTCTAGAATTTTCGACTTAATTTATACCATCATTTTGCCTTCCAAGTTATTTATTAATTTTTCTGGTTCAAGTTATTCAAGAATAGAATTTTTCTAATCCAATTGTGCCAGTAGTTTGTTCATCGAATTATTTTAGGATATTTCTAAAATAATTTCTAAAATTTTAAAATATTTCGAATTTATTCAACATTTTGTCCATTCAAGTGATTCCATTGTTTTGATCTTTCAAGTTTTTCCAGAATTTTGCTCATTGAAGTTATTGCAGAATTTTGCCCATCCAATTATTTTGAAATTTTACTTATTCACATTATTCCAATATTTTTCTCCGTCAAGTTGTTTCAATATTTTGTCCATCCAATTTCAGAAGTAGTCAGCTCAAGTTATTTCAGAATTTTGCGCTTCCTAATTATTTAAAATTTTTGATCTCTGTGTTTTATCACTTTGCTCATTCACTTTATCTCAGAATTTTGCTCATCCAAGTTATTCCAGGATTTGGAACATATAAATTATTCTAGAATTTGTCTGCTCAAGTTATTTCAGGTTTTTCCCATTCAAATTATTCTAGAATTTTGTCCATTTAATTTATTCCAGAGAACTGGCTATACAGATATCATTCAGATTTGGTGTTTGGGAACGCATAGACGTGTTGATACTATATACTGCAATTATATATACAGTATGTATATTGAAAGAAAAGTTGAGCCATATAGACATTATCCTACATTTATCCTAATTACAATTTTATTAAATTTCAATCATTCAAAGCCTGTTATTACATGCAATTTCGAATCATTTAGTCTTCGAAATGATCCGAATCAAAAATGAATAAATAAATAAAAATAAAAATAAACTTATAGGACTGACAAGTGTAAATGGTAACACCTTGCACAGAAAATCCTCTAAATAGGATCGCTCTCATAAATAGGCTAGTGTCTCATCACCTTTGACAGAATCGTTGGTTTTGTTCCAAAAATAGGTTGTATTTTTGTACACGTTATTGTAGATATCATGCTCCTCTTAGCGGTAAAAACAGAAAAATCTTTGTTTGAACGATTTCAGAGAGTATTGAAATTATGAGAGAATGTTGTGGGGAGGGTTATTTGGTGTCAGGTGTAAAGTAAGATACCGGAGTTTTTCTTTCTTTCTTTTTTTTTTTTTTGTTACAGTTGTTTTTTGTACATTTCAATACATGTGTTTTTTTCTTTCTTCTTTTTCGTTGTTGTTTGCTAATAAAAATTGAAATGATATTTTTTTCGCAAAAGCAATTTAAAAAATAATAATGCGGTGTTTTTTTTTTCTGTATTATAATTGTAATCGGATCCGTTTTTATTTTCGAAATGATTAGAAATGATAATGTTCGTTCCTAAAACAGTTTTCCTAGGTTCGAATAATCGATGCAAAATTCTTTATGTGTGTGTGTGTGGACAATATAGACACACACACACACACACACACACACACGCACATTACGGAAGGTGAACACTTAACAACAGATTACGATAGGCGGTGTTCGTATCAATTAGTATACTGTATATAACGGCATTATATGACTTCTTGGGAATGTAGATAATCTACGCCTATAGTTATATGTACGGAAGTTTGTGAAAACAGGTAGCAACATATTAAAGAGTTCGTACAAGTTTAATACAAAAATAAACCAGAATAAGGATTAAGAATGGGTTTGGGAAATTTCCATTTACGACAGTGGGAAAAATCAATTTTTTTCAGAACAGAGTAGGAAAGTTAGGCTTAATAAGTTAATCGATTTGTGTAACGAAATTCTACAGCAATATTTTAAAGGTAATTTCATGGTTTAAATTAAATATTATCGGAAAACCTAAAATTTCAATCAGAATTAAACTGAGAAGCCGAGGGAAATTATCAGACAAATACAAAAAGCAACGCGGATTTTACATTAAAATCGGAACAACGTATCTGAAACCAAAAGGTTGTTAGAATGCTGGAATCAACGGTAACTATTTCTTGAAACGATCAATGACGGTTGTAGTGGAGTCCTCTGCGAAACCATAAAATTAAAAAGAGCGATCACAGTTGCATCATTTAATCAGCAACCTGTCTATTGATAAACGATTAGGAAGTGAAATGTGCTACAAAATAATATTTCTCCACAGTGAGTGGATTGAAATTTTTCGTTCGAAATTGTCATGAAAAAAAAAAAAAAGATTGTTTCTCTAGTTATTCATGGGAAAACAACTGTGCGTAAGGACCTAATCGTCAACTGTCTTTGGTGCAAACACCAGACATGTTGTGTAGTCGTGAGAAAGAAGCAAGTTTAATCCTGTGACTGGAAAGCCAGGATTCGAATCCTGTCTGATCCGAGAAAGCTCCTATAAGGACTTTTCAGTTGAAGGTGAGTTAGCCGGTTTCATATGTTGGCTGCAAGATTTTTCTTTCCCGGAAACACTGGTTCTTTATGCCGCAATACAATAGACCCGTGATTTTCAATCGTTTTCATAATATGGCACACCCAGACTAATTATTAAAATTCTGCGGCACACTAAAAATATATTCTTTTAATTTTTTCACGATCTGACAAAAAATAGGCATAATTTTGATTGATTTACATACAGAAGATATTAATAGTAATCTACTTATCCTTTTTGGGAGCTTCAAGGGAACAAATGCGCAAATTACGACATTATTTCTTTCAATTAATTTGTTTTCACAAATCTCGCGGCACGCCGGAAGACCTCTTGGCACATCAATGTGCTGTGGCACACCGGTTGAAAATCGCTGCAGTACACTGATAAAACGCAAGCACCAAGTGATGTAATGCATTGATCATGTGAGCACTTTTACAATTCGATAGCATTAATATTACCTAGCAAAAATTGCTTACTAGGAGTATCCAAGGACAACAATCTCTTCGAAACTTCGAAATACATATAGATAGTTACAAATTGAATGCTTACTTGTGCCTCAATGTTTGCTGTACTTATTGGATATGGCTAGACATAGGCCATACAGGGCGAAGCCATGGAATTCAGAAAAAAAATGCCAAAAGAAAAAAAGAACTAGAAATAAATAAGATGAAAAAGATCCAGTCTGATAACAAATGTCTCAAGAAAATTTCTTACTAATAAACAGTACGTGGAACTCACCAGAAAACTGAACTGTTTTCTGTACGCTTCCACGTAGATCCACATCGTACCATGCACGCTTTCAAATCCAGATCCAACGGAACAGGGTACTTAACCCTTATTCCCGTAATCTACAACGTTTGCATGTTGTGCGTGAAAAAACGCAGGGAGAAAATTTCCACCTTTGTCCGAGACCGGTTAACCCACTCGTCAGTTGAAAAGCACTGATAAAAGTTCTCCTATACGGAATTCGAACCCTGGTCTTTCCAATTAAAGGCGTTGTCGAAACCAGTTGAGGAAACGTGGACAACTTTGATGTTACATCCCCTCGTTCAAACTTCACTTCGAGGATCGCAAATCCCAATGACCTATATTTGTCATCTTTTTCCCCTTTAGGAAATACTGATTAAAAGTGTGCTGAATTTTGCGTACTTAGCGTTTAATTAAGCATCCGGAGATTAATTGCATCGGCATTTATTATTACGTACAAGTATTCTAATTCAAAGATGAAGATGGCAGAAATTTTCCAAATCCTGATTACAAGTTTCTTTTGCTTAATTATGCGATGTTTGTTTAGCTCTTTGATGGCGTAGAGTCCGCTAAAGGCGCTTCTTTTCGAAAGAAAATAAGACAATAATTGCATGTCACCTTTCATGTGAACTGGAAACTCGTTCCCTTCATTATGTTAATTAACCAAAACAAAGTTTTTCTTTAAGGTTGCATCGGTTATTTCCTAAGTAACAGCGGTTCTTAATTATTCAGTTGGCTTCTCCAAAGTCATCAGAAACTTCTAAAATCCTCCCACAAAAATGTAAACCATTTGTTTTTTTTTCTCGGTGAAATCCAGGTGATTTATTGTTTTTTTTTATACATTTTTCTTTTAAATTGTTGCATTTTTCTTCTCCAGCAAGACTGTGATTGATGGCGACTGATGTTTCTTCTATTTTCCCGAGAGAATTATCGGGTATTCTTTTCTTTTCGTTGAACTCTGAAAAATGTGAATCTTTTCAAAGCAATGACATCGCCTAGCTCTGAATACAACTGCATTTTTAACTCTCAACGATGCAGTCTTTTTGTTGGAAACATTTGCCGCATGTAGCGAATGATGTTGCGTGTTAGAACCTCCTAAAAGTGAAGTCCATTTTGACACGCAACAAATAGCATTTTTGAAGTGGCATTTCGACTACTTTTTGAAGATTTTTATTATGAAAAATAATGATATAACGTGACGTTATCGGTTACCGTGAAAAGCTCCGTATTAATAAATGGTGCTTACATATACACTTACAGTTTGTCACTGGATATTTTAACGTATAAACCCAAGTTCATTAAGTTGGATAATTAATGAAATATTATACTATCTTCTCGTGTTACTCTTTGCCTTTGTGATTCTCAGAAGTAGCTAACTGTGTCCGTTCGAAACAGTTGCAATAGTTGCCTATCGAAGTAAGTCTCATGAAACTCAATACCTGAGGCCATTGTGCTAGACCTAAAAGATTATTATGAAGATATTACCTCATTCAGTGCTGTTTGCTGATTACTTCAGAGTTCTTTACTGAAGAATCGGGTGCATTTAGTAATATAAGACAGTATTCGACCAATTCCAGTGGTCATATTCGCTTTAAGTGGAATATCCTTAATGCATTATATGGAGAAAAGTATAATATATCGAATTTATGACTATCAATGATTTTAAACAACATCCCGGGAAGAGAGTACAGCAGACAGCTGTCGTCATCTCGTGTTTCCTAACTCAAAACCATATTACTGTCTGAAATAGTGTAAATTCTACGATCAATTTCTTGAGTTGAGAAATTAAAAGCCCACCCTTATTGGAGAAATTCCATCATCCCAAAGCCAAAGATCGACTAAATCGGAAAATGGTCAAAGAAATGCTTAGAAAAACTTTCTCTTATTAGGTTATTAGAATCGAACTTTGACTGGTGTTTCTTTGGGCTGCCTAGCGCTATGGATGCAAATTCCATTTCAACAACTTTAATTTCTCAACTCAAGAAATTGATCGTAGAATTTATTTCAGACAGTAATATAGTTTTGAGAACACGAGATGACGACAGTTGTCTGCTGTACTCTCTTCCCTGGATGCTGTTTAAAATCATTGATAGTCATGGGTCAGCTATCTGTGATTGGAAGTTAGAGCTAAATGGCTTCACCTGCTTTCTTTTGGGAATAAAAGGTGTTACTGGATATACAAATAATACTTTTTTTATTAGCAAATAAATCGATTATTGTATTACCTATATTATTTGCCTCTTCGTTTTAGGACAGTTGAATTGGGAAAGAAATAGGAGTTGATAGGTTTATTCCCTGTCTTATACAGTCAAAGCATGTTAAAAATCAAAGTGGATAATGAAATAAATAATGCAAAACCGTTTTAACATAGCGCAATAATTATAATTAATTTGATCATTTGAAATTTTATTTTTTTTTTTTGCTGAACATTTTGGATTCCTAGAGAAGCTTTGAAGCCAAGAATTATTTTTTTGTAAATCCTTCGCTGGGAGTATTTCTTTGATAAATGCATCTTGTTGCTGGACTGCGTAATTTGCTAAATATCAGAATATTTTTATCACGATCGCTTTACAGGATATAACATTCAATCATTTCCTGTTTAAAGTCTAAGTAGATTTCTTACGTATTCTTTTTATATGCAGACTTCAAGGATGCATTACCGATCCAAGTGAGACAAATATCAGTACAACCCTAAGGGAGATTGAGATTTTTTTTTGTTTTTTTTTAAATCATTGAGGATCATAAAAGTAAGTTAAATGATTTACCTCACAAGAGAGATTTCATCTCTTCGCTAAGATTTGTTTTGAAGTGAAGAAAGATGGCGCTTGTTCGGAAAAGGAACTTCTTCAGTCCTAACTTTCAGAAGATCAATGGGCATAAGTTTGAATGAAATTCAAAGTCTGAAGATTGGATTTTTGGCTTTTGCTATTTGAATGGGAATCTTCAATACCCTGATGTCTCTTCTTACTCAAACCCCTCTACTTTTTATGCCTTTTTCCCTAACCTATCGCTTTTGATTTAGATCTGTTTGGAGTCAATTATAAATACAGTGAAATTTGTAACTTTTGTTTTCTTTTCAGCAATCTTTTTGAATCCCTCTGGTTTATTGTTAACCCTTTAAATCATGCCGCATGATAATTTGACGGTATTTGCAAATTATTTGATGCCTTTTGCTCAACAGACATTGACCATTGGCCAGCAATCACCGGTCCCAACGATTAACCTGATTAATCTAAAAGATCTGCTAGCAAATTACCTGTATCTCTTTTTCATTACTTATTAGAGGAGAATGGTACAACACTTGAAACCAACTTGTACATCTATTTATTTAAGAAAATAGAAACAGCCTTGAACACAATCACCGTAAAATTTGTCTTTGTTCAGTTTTGTGCTGTTTACGTAGTTTCAAGGCAAAAATTGATTAAAACTTTTCTTTGGCAACGTCTTCTATTAAAATGTTCTGAAAGACGATGAAAGGAACTAATGAAAACAGAGTTAAAACACAATTATACCGTATTCCCGCTGTGAGTCCAGCAAAGAAACAGCGAGTCGCTGAATTAATTACCATGGAGATGGGACTCACATGGCATAGGCGTGTCGTGCTGGTTAGGAAACTTTGTGAAATAATAGAAGTGTAAAGTCTGCGTATTTCCACAGAGACGTCAATGCTAAGAGTTGGACATTTTCTTTACGACCAGATCTTTGAAAAGAAAAAAGAAAAAAAGAAGCATTTATATAAACTTCTGGTTAAGGAGTTTGAAGTGCCTATCTAGATGTCCTTAATCATTCCCACTCTACTTATTGTTTCGTTAATAGCTTCGGGAAAACAAGTGCTCTCTCTCTCTCTCTCTCTCTCTCATTTACTCCCATAAATCAAGGCCCACACTTCACTTTAATCTCCCCCATTGCCAAATAACGATTTCAACTAGGATTATTAAGCGTTTTCCGTTAGGTGGCGCCACACTCGAGTCAATAAGTTCTTTCCACTTATTATTTCACTTAATATTATTGCTGCAACCATTTTCGTGCAATTAACTGTCCAACCAAGCGTGTGCTACCTTATAGCTAATTTACTAACACATGTCTTCAACTTCTCTCCATTAATTACTTTGTCTATTCTCAATTACTTTTGCCTAATTTATTACTATATTTAATTAGTGTAGTCTTTGTAAGAAACTGGATATTTATGTGTTTACATTACTGTTGATTGCATGCTGTTATTATGACTTAGATATTGAAATGAAGGTTGGGAGTTTAGTGAGCAAGAGTAGCAAGATTTAGTATCGAAGAAAGTCAACTTAAAGGGCTATATGTACGTGAGGATGTTCTAAGAATAATGTGTCAGCATATGTCGATTATGGTGTGCCCATTTCGAAAAACTGAAAGAAATATAACTGCAGTTTCGTTTTCAAAATAATGTAAAGACATTAGGACAATATTTTACATGACTATTAACACTGAAGACCTGGATTTTACTCCATGACGTGGGGAACCTTTATCAGGGCTTTCATATGAAAGGTGAGTTATCCGTCTTATACAGAGATGGAGGGATTTCTCCTGGAAACTCGGATTTTTCGTCCCTCAAAACAGGCAAACAATCTCCATAAACACACATATTTACGGAGATTGGATACGATTGGAGAAGGAAGGCAACGGGAAGCCACTTGGCTCTATAATAATTCTCCAGTAACGTAAACTTGCTTTTCCCCACCAACCTACCAACACTGGATTGAGGAAAAAGACACACATACAATAAAAGCGAACGAATATGAAAAATAGGGATTAAAAGAGAAATATAAAATTTAATTTCGTTCTCTTTATTCACATTTTCTATTTACATGAAAAATAGCGAAACATAAAGCTCCCCGCTCATAAACATTAATAGTTTTTTGAGGGGAAACATTTTTCACCACTCAAAGACGATATTGGGTGTTTTAAAGAAACTTAAAAAGTCTTGAATACACCCTCTATCAACCCTTCTTCGTTTACTGATTAAACGAGACATCGTGTACTTCAAACAGGAACTGGTGGCTAATGAAGATTAAGCAGAGATTAGCGGCAGAACGTTTCAGATAATGATGGTGGCGTAAATTAGCATTAAGATCGCATTTCGTTAGCCTGAAGCTCGTTTCCTTCAATGATCATAAGAGACAGGATAGATCTTGCGGCTCTTATGCGATGCGTTCGTCCCTTAACGGAGCCCGGAGTGACGTGTGCTATTACTGTAAAGAAACCTCTTCCGTATGAACTTAAAGGGCTTAAACCAACTACAAAGAGACCCACGAATTTAAGATTTGCGACAGAGAGAACAAAGAAAATCTGGAGGTGTAGAAGAAATAGTACAGGAAAGGAAACATCAACGTCTTCGGAAATAAACAAGAGAAAATTAGGACGTTATTGCTTTGTTTATTAGATAAATAAATTGGACACCCCTACAAGAACTCTATCGCCGAAAAAAATCAATAATTTTTTATTCCTCTTCAGCAATTTTAACTAGTGATCATCCACCATAGCGAAATCCCTCCTAACGCATATTTCAGTGGCGTTATCTCTTATTCTTGTTAATATTCTTCCACCAGATGGCATCACAGGACGTATAAGATAAAATATATCGCATTTACCACAGACCAAGCTTTAGTGAATCCTTTATTTGAGATGCAGTGACCAAAATCAATATCTTTGGCATCAAAGGCTTTGTTAGATTCGAATGCCACACATTTGATCATACAAATATTGCTGTCTGTTCTTTACATTCTTATAAATGCGTTTCGGACTCCAAGCAATATTTTTTTCTTACGTTGTATAGGTTTTCGTCCTGTTTTGAAAGTAAAACCTGTCGTCTTCTTCTCCAATGCATGGATATAAATGACACCAGGGAGAAATATATTTCAGAAATCGCATTCGAAAAGTGATTTCAAACTCATCTTTTAGTAAGCATAATAAAATCGACCTTTCTAGATTCAGGTTGTATAGATGGCGCTCGCTGTTCATGAGTGAGAATGAAATGGCAATAGTTTGGAATAGATATTGGAAATCTACATGACTTCTAATAACCGTAAGATGGCAGCACAGTTCACAAGAGGGGATATTAATATGACAAAGTACAGAATATGAATTTTTGAACAAATTTGTGATGGATTCTTTGGGGTTACAAACAAAGTTACGTTTAGTATTTATACCCGTGGGGATATCTGAGGAGTTTCTCCTTGATTTTGATACTGAAAAGGGATTAAAGTATTTTTTAATATAAAATTCTATGCAGATATTGCCTATACTTCCTTATTATGTGTCCTATATAACCGAGAATGATCCCTCAAGGGTACGTTATATCTGCCTTAACATTTCGTACACTTGTATTGTACACTTGACATTTTGTATCTGGCAGTCTTAATTTAATTTAGTGTAAACTTGAACCAGGACGTGAATTAATGATAAAAAGAATGATAGCAACGTGTGTGGTAACCTATTTTTGCTCTATTCGGATTGTCTCAAGGATTACACAACTAAACGAATAGTCTTATCTGAGTGGATAGCTGTGCTTTCCAAAACTTAATTAGCTGTTAAATCTATAATACCCTCTTTGTGTCTGAAATTACCAGAGAAGCAAGATTACTATTTCGTAACAATGAAACAACACTAAAATTAAATGAATTCAGACGAGGATTCTTTACCCAACAGTATTAAACTATTCTAAAGTTATAAATAGGTTCGTTGTTTGTTACAACGCTGACAATTGACTTTAACTCTCGAAACTAGAAATAATAGATCACGTTACATTCTTCCAGTTCATTATTTCCCTACTGCTGCCATCTATGGACAAAAGACGAACCTATTGTATAAGATAATTAAGGGTCACTATACTATTATGTTATATGATTTGAAAGGTCAGCCATCAGTTTGTTTTAATTTCTCGCCAATTTAAACTGAAAATTAATTGTTAGGACACACTAACTTTTTTATAACTCTTCTTTCCGATTTATTTTGTTGCAAGAAAAACATTAGGATTGCTTCACTATGTATATTCGCTCAGTTTCCAGACGTAGACAGGGAATAGCATCAAAAAGACGGCAATTGGCATACCAACCCACATAGTGCTACGATATTAAGTACACACATACCGTTTTGCAGAAGTCAAAGGTCAAGCGATCGACATTTGATATTTGGGAAACCCATGTTTCCAGTTTATCGCAACGATTCGAAGACCACTATACAGGAATCAATGTTATGGAAAGAAAACACTGCATTCTTTGTTACGGTGTTTGGAATGCATCGGTCCATAAAACTAAGAAAAGGGAATCTATAGTAGAGTTTGTGTTGACAATCCTTAACAGAGTAAACAGCACTGGTTATAAAACATCAAAAGCTAATACGGTGGAATATTGACACAGATAAAAGCAGATAAGAGGACGGAAATGTAAAGAGAGACAGAAAGATAGACGAAATAAAAAATGAGCCAGAGGAGCAGCGGAAAGGAAAATAGAAAATGACGATAGTAAGTGCGAAAGAAAGGAAAGACAGAAGGAATAGATAGAGAGATAAAGAGATTGCTAAAGTAACGCGACTAATGTGAGCGATACATTCCCAGAAAACAAACCGACAAAGTAATCTTGAAATTGTAAATATATCTACTGAGATGGATTTATTTATTTATTTTTTACTTCTATTTCTTCGTTATTTTAGAAATACGAAAATTTTGTCGCTCTGTGCAGTTTTAAAAATCACCGACCGTAAAATTGAAGTCATCGAGTCAGTTACCGTGCAAAGAAATGGATGGTAATATGGCTGTTTGATTTCGGATATCCCTTTATCTTAATGTTCGCAGGAAACAAGTAATTTATTTCACTTATCACAACTTTCAGGATAGAAAAAAAAAATCGATAATTTCTGCCCACCATCCATTTATTCAGTATCTTCCAGCTGCTGCCATACCTAATAAATGATCCGAAATGAGTGGTGAAAGTGAAAACATATCTTTAGGGACCGTAATTGCAGTGATGAATTATCTCTTGTGCCACTTAAGTTCGGTGATTAAAACAAAAATAGTTGAAGGCATCACAAATAGTCATCGCTGGATACTTTACTTCTAGTGTAGACTGCTTGAGATCAAAGCTTAGATCGGGTTACATTCTGTGCTAATATCAAACTAACTATGAAATCTACACTTGCCATGATTTTTTTTCTTTTTCAGTATCGAACCGATGAAGAATTGATTTTCATCAATTTCAGCCAAATTACTGATCATTTAAATCCTTCATCTAGAGTACATAGATGCATACGTTTTCTGTAATAGTTAGCAAACTATTTGGGGTCGTTCTTGCCAACCCTTGGCCTCCAAAGCACATTCTTGTCTCTTATGATTAAAGGAATACCCGGACACAAACACACTCACCATGTAACATTTCTTCATTACCGATAATGGGCTTTCCTATCTTTCCTATACAATCTTAGCGTTCCATTCAAGTCTTCCTTCCCAGAGTAGATAAGCTATAGCACTATTAGTGGTAATGGGTTCCCAGCTCGGAAAATAACAGCTTCAAATCAAAGAAACTGCAGTTTTACTAGCAAGCACTATACAAGAAAATGGTCTTTGGTTGATGTTAATATCTGTGGCGTTGCGAAGAACTTAAGGGTAGGATGCGAAAGGGTAGTAAACAATTAGCACTTGGGAAACACGTTTCGCTTCTGTATTGCCTTTGTAAGTTAAGAACCTCGTTGACAATGTTTTGGTGTTTTAATTCAGTGATAGCCATTAAGGAATGTACTTGAAATTTACTGAGAAATGTCCATAAAATAATATTTACACGTTTTTATGGGATAAGAAATACAGCATCCATAAAAAAAAAAAAAAAACCGAAAAGCAAAATGTCTATTTCAACAATGCAAGATGAAATAGACATTTTGCTTTTCCATTCCAAAATGTCTATTTCATCTTGCATTGTTGAAAAAAAAAATAATTAGACAATTTTTTTATCGTTTGCTAGGGGCAATTTTTATTACATCACGCGCATCGACGTCAGATATAACGTAGTTAGTCTAGTGCGTTGATTGTTGTGAAGCGCTCTTATCAGAAAGCAATTTAATGCTTTCAGTTTATATTCAAATTAATCGACAGCAAAAATATCAGCTCATTCAGCTCTATTTAATTTTGTACAATAACAATTGCTAGGGAAAAAACGAACTCGCAAAATTATTTAAAACTTGTTTGGTGTGAGCAACACATAATTACATTTTCTTTTCAAATATTAAATTATCATTCACGGGAAATTTTACTTTTACTAGGTTTAAGAATGGTAGGCAATCATCTCTGATTAATGTACCTAAATCGTATTGCATAATTTAATTTAGACGGCTCCATTTATCTTTATCTGACTTAAGTAATCAACAGTCAGTATGAATTATTAAAAAAAAAAAAAAATTCGGGAAAAGTGAACAAAGACAAAAAAAAAATCGTTGACCACCCTTTTTATACATTTGAATACGTTTATTTTGAAACTGTGAGAATTTCCAAATAATTTTATTCAAAATTTCTTACAAATAGACGTTAAAAAGATAACTAAAAGCATTGCTATTCAAATAACACGATTTAATAAATAGATTCAACAAATATTTAATATAATGGGTTGGGTCTTTGTAAGTGATATTCAGAAAAGTATAAAAATACTTCTCAAAGTGTAACAAAAGAATTCTAAGTAGCCAATTCCCTGATCAACAAGTCTAATACACTGTAGTCGAATGTGTTAGCGGTTAAGTACTCCGTTGATACGATAATGCACTGGAAAGACGAACTTTGTTATCAGAGTTTGTTTTATTTTAATGTACGTAATATTATTGGTAATACCAAGTGAATTACATGAATTACGTTACTCAGACATCGAAGTTGGAAATGAACAATGGTTTTTCTTGTGTTAAATCCCACAATGTTTTGCCATTTTTGTTTTGTTGTTATCACCAAATGAGTTCGTTGATGTCACTGACTGTGCTTAACGTACAACCCGATTATTGTCACGTGTACAAAACGAAATTTATTTCCCTCGAGATAGCTTCGCATAGCGTGGTCGTAAAACTCGTGAATGTATTAATAGAAGTCTATCTTCATGAATGTGATTACTTAGGATTGCGTAGATGTTTCAGTGTACTTGCAGAGAGAGAGAGAGGGGGGATTTTCTTGCTTCATCTCCTTCTTTCAAAGATAAATGAACTAAGCCCATAGCTGATTAACTACAAATGTGTATGTTAGCTTCGGCAATTGATGAACGAGTTCCATGACCTTTGACAGAAACACATTTATAGATGAGATGAATAGCTTATCAAGAGACCCTCGATAGCAGGGTGAAGCAAAAAGGAAGAATTGGCTACTGAAAACTAATCACAAATAATTATTCTACAGCCGAGGTTGAGTGCGTTAAGAAGATGAAAAATTGAGAATCAATATTTGCTGAGCATCTGGGCGTAAGGTTTTATTGGAGTGGATGGCTATTTGTAATCGCGTCCGATACTATTTGTTTACATTAATATGCCACAACTGGTGATGATGGTAAAGTTCCGATGGTTTCTAATTTTTATGAGATGCATTATAAGAATTGCTTCTCGGTGTAATGAAACAGTTTCGTTTCGGTAAAACGGATGTGACGTAAGAGTTCTGTTTCCATGACAACCGTGAATTCTGTCCGCATGGTGCAAATGATGTGACGTAGTTGTTTCATGTTTCCGTGACAACAGTAAGTTCTGCTTACACTGTAGAAGTGAATGTGACATAATAGTTCTATTTCCATAACAGTTCCATGTTGCCATGACAACAATAAGTTCCTCTTATGCGGTAAAATCAGTTTGTATATTTCATGGTGACATAATAGTGCCATTTCCATAATAGTTCCATGTTGTCATGACAACAATAAGTTATGCTTGTGCAGTAAAGTCAGTTTGTATATTTCATGGTGACGTAATAGTGCCATTTCCATAATAGTTCCATGTTGTCATGACAACAATAAGTTTTGCTTGTGCGGTAAAGTCAGTTTGTATATTTCATGGTGACATAATAGTGCCATTTCCATAATAGTTCCAAGTTGTCATGACAACAATAAGTTCTGCTTATGCGGTAAAGTCAGTTTGTATATTTCATGGTGACATAATAGTGCCATTTCCATAACAGTTCCATGTTGCCATGACAACAATAAGTTCCTCTTATGCGGTAAAGTCAGTTTGTATATTTCATGGTGACATAATAGTGCCATTTCCATAACAGTTCCATGTTGCCATGACAACAATAAGTTCCTCTTATGCGGTAAAGTCAGTTTGTATATTTCATGGTGACATAATAGTGCCATTTCCATAATAGTTCCAAGTTGTCATGACAACAATAAGTTCTGCTTATGCGGTAAAGTCAGTTTGTATATTTCATCCCCAAGAACCAAACCGGGGCTGGTAGCTTACTGATAAAACTTTGATTTAACTTTGGTCGACTAAATTAGAACGGAAATGAGAAGTTAGAAAACGATCGATCTTTCGTTAGAAAAAAAATCTTCCTCACGGATCGCCATCTTTGGAAAGTGTGCCCACACCACCATCGCTTTCCAGTTAGAAATGGTCATCAGTATTAAACACAGTAGCAGCTATCCATCTTAGCAACTAATTCTTCGGTACAAATAAACTGTTTCCGGTCACTGACAACTAAATCTGCAGCTCATTCGAGATTCTACGCAATCCAATGTGTCTTGGCTTGAAAATAGATTCACTGACAAGTGGGTTTTTGTCTCTTCAGTTCGCAATTTCACAGATTTCAAGTAAGAACCCACTGGGGAGAAAACTAATATAGCACAAAGGCACAACAGGATGAAGACAGGGTGGTTGATTGATGAGATCATTTAAGGCTATTTAACAAAATGGGCTTCTGCTACTTCCGAGAATGGTTTCCGCCCTATGCATTATCTGGTGGATTCGATTCCTTGAATTTCATTTGTCTGAAGTCTCTCAGGAATCTTTACAGGTGTTTATTTAGAAAAGCTGTCTGTTTGTGTCGAGATGTTTTTATCAAGCCATTTATCAATGTCAAGAGTTTGCTCGCAGATGGAAATAAGGTCATTTTGTTTTCTTCAATTAAGTTCTGCTATTGTAACATGCAATAGGAGGTAACATTATGTAAAATGAAACAATCTTTTGGCTTCCGGAATAGATGAAAAATACAACACCATTTAGTTAGACTGTCTTTTCTTTCGGCGAAACTGGAACCATTTATTTGCAAAGTAACTTTTAGAATAATTGATTTTACAACAGAAAACGAGAAAGGGTCATGCAGATTTCAAACAATATGTTGCGAATGGCAAACGAGGTAGATTTCAAACAACGCACGGTTAAGATGGTGAACAATGTGGATTTTAAACAATGCACATTTAAAATGGTTAACATACATATTTAAAATGTAAACAATGTAGATTTCAAAATAATGCACATTTAAAATGGTAACCAATGTAGATTTCAAAACAATGCACATTTAGAATGGTAAACAATATAGATTTCAAACAATGCACGTTTAAAATGTAAACAATATAGATTTCAAACAATGCACATTTCAAAATAATGCCTGTCAAATAGTAATACAATGCATATTTCAAAGAATGATTTCCAAGGGGTGAAAAATGTAGAATTCAACCAATACTTTTCGAACATTATATGGAAAACCAGCCAGATTTCAAAAATTGTCGATGTGGATTTCAAGTAAGGTATAAGTAGAGAAAAATATTCACATTATTTTTACTATATTTCTGAAATGTGTCTATTGAGAAAGAAAATAAATAAGAGTAAATAAAAGTAAATAACGACACATCATAAAGTGAAAATCGTATGTAAATTTATTCAATAAAATAACAGTTTAAACTGTTGAAGTGAAATGAAATAAAATTAGAAATAAAAACGCAACTAGTCGAAAGGAAAAAGTTTACTTTTCTTGTAAATTTGTGCATAAACAAACTTATTTAAGTTTTCTTGGTTGTTTGCGATGTTTCACTTTCCCTTTGATATGAGCGAGAGATAGATGAGTTAAATCGAAATAATTTTAAATGCATTGGGCGTTTATTTGATTAAACAATTCGTCAGTATTTACTTTCACTGCTCGGCTGTATGAATTTTAAAGTAGCCTTTTGTGAATTTTGTCCCCCGATAATCGTGTATCGATTACCGTTAACGAAGAAGATTGAATTAGTACATTCGGTTTTGAGTTCAAGGTTATTCGGATAGAAGTATGTTCTTCAGAAACCCATTCCCACTGCTGAACAATTTTATTCCTTCCCTGAATTTACTTTAGTTAATCCATTAACATCTTAGAAAGTTGGAATATGACCTTTACATCCATTAGCTAATTCACTTAATTCATAGCAAGAAAGAAGAGTGATTATAATTAAATATTATCGCGTACATATGACTAAATTCTGAGCCTAAGTAACTCACTTGATATCATTTTCCTAGAGTGGACTCAAATCAATATTTGAGTCTCCTCTACGATAGCGTGTAAACTCAAGTCTTTATAAAGGAAAGCTTTATAAAGATCTGGAAGTTAAAACCTGTTCCTCCACAATGCAAAAATAACAGATTTAAATTCCGAAATATAAAATAAAATAAAATACATATTTCCATTTCCTCTCTCTCTCTCTCTCTCTCTCTCTCTCTGGATAAAAGTAACTTGGGTTTTGGTTAACTCAAGAAAATCGACTGTAGAATCCACACTATTTCACACAGTAATATACTGAGTTAGAGATTACGATATGGCGTATGGCGGCGCTTGTCTACCTCCCTCCACCTGATGCCGTTTATAGTTAGTGATAGTGTTGGGCCAGATATGTGTCTGATTCGTTACTGGTATAGATTAAACTGCCCCCTTATTTTCCGAAAGATAGATAGGGCTAAAGTAGCCTTGCCAACTTCGTATAGTGAATAAAAGAAGTTACTGAATATTTATTTTTATTTAAAAAATACATCAATTCAAATTATCATATCTGATCTAAAACAAATTGAGAAAAAAAAATCGTGCAGAAATGTCCAATAACAAACGTTTTGATGGTTTGCTTGATTCAAATCATCGGATTCATTAAGGCATAGAACGAAGTTGATATTTTGTAACAGTAACATACAGAGAAGTAAAATTTCTTTCGAGGGAAACAGGTAGATGAGATTTCTTTATTGAAAAGCGTGAAATTATTCTCAAACGTTATCGTTTCATTAATCACAATTTGCGACAAACTTCGCATACAAGAAATCGTTTCCTTACTGGGCTATTACTGTTGAATAATTACTAGTATCAGCATAAATATGTTGACGATGTACACACATCTCGATTTGTTGTTTCTGAAAAAACTACTTCCTTTGAAGTATGTCTTCAAACAAAAAATTTTCAACCAAATCCAAACCTGCACAGAAAAAGCCTTCCATTTCTGGAAATACTTGAAGGACGGAAGCCATTGGGTCAATGATGATGCGATATCATCACTCACACACCATAAACGTAATGAGAACATTTCTTCTCAATAGTTACACTCCATTTACCATAGAAACTCACTTTTTTGAAGAAAAAATCGCCTCTACAAGATCACATGCAGATATCTTATGAGGATCGTTGAAAGCATCTACTTTACCCTAAAAGTATTCCAGAGATTCAGTCGATATCAATTTTGGAACTAGAAGATGATTCCATGCTATGTGTTCACGAAGTCTATTTATCTGTTTTTACGGAATAAAATCCGGTTTTTCGTGAGAAAACCATCGACCACCTTATGTGCCAGGTTAACTCACTATTTGGAATGACCTGATGAAGGTTCCTTACATCATAGAAGGGAATCGAGCCCGGGTTTTTGCAACTAAAGTGCTCGTCCGTATCGAACGAGCTATGAAGCATCTTCACATGACACTATCTCATGGGAAATATCATTTTAGTGGCAATACTGTTGATGTTGCTGTCGCAATGAAGAACGAAAAAAAGAAAAAAGAAAACAACATGTAAAAAGTTGTGCTAACTGCCTTGAGGGTTGCGTTTGGCTTCAAAAGAGAGTAATACCCTAAAAAATGAATTACTGTAGAGCTTTGTACCAACAATATCCATTACAGCTTTTATTGTTATCTTCATTTGCAAACCTCAACAATGGAATTTCTTTTATGAACTGTTGGTGGCTGCCTTCTATTGATATTTGGAATAATTTCCAGTTGTCATGAATACCAGAGGTGAGTCGACATATTTCCCGTTTTCTGAATAAATAAGGTTTCTGTTGACAACAGTCGACGGAATGCATCTGAAATCATAATATATACATTATAATGGGGAAGCTTCTCGTCTTGAAGTTAAACCCAACTAGTGTGCTCGTGTATCATTATATATGAAAGCAGGGTTAGCTTTGTGCAAATTTATTTACATTCCTTGTTTAGGAAATAAATATTTTTGTATTCAGTGACGAAATAATACATTCTCAAAGGAATAACATCTTGACTATTACTGAAGCCTTCTTCCACTCTTCCTAATAAAATCGGCAACAGTTTCAATACTCAATGGAATGTACACAATGGCGTAGCAACACGGTAAAGCCTTCGCTCTTCTGTGCATGATAATGAAGGCCGCACTTTCTACTTCGCAGTTAGTCTGTCGTTTACAACGTTTTAATTAAATTAGCAGCACATATTAATGTTAACACCATTATATAGCCCCCACAAGGCATACTGTAAAACTTGTGATATAATCGATCGAGATCTCTCTCTCTCTCTCTCTCTCTCTCTCTCTCTGAAGAATCCGGAATTGAAGTCATGAAGCGAACGCAAGCACGCAACGGACCTGTACGATCCAGCGACGGAGAACTAGAGCGTTCCGATAACCTAAGTTTACTGAGGAATTTTCCAGTATATAAATAAAACGAATGTAGGAAACTGATATTCCATCAATATCTACACGCGACTGAATAAAAATGAACAGTTTCCACTACTTTATTATCACATATTTAAAACCCTATGACTATCTCTTATATTTTTACCTTCTGACTGTTTATATCCCGTACATATATTCATAATCAAAGTTCCATTATAGACGATTTGAAATCTGTTTCCTTATTTTTTTATTCGTTTTATTTTTGCAAGTGAAAATTACAGGTTTGGTTCTCTTTGGAATTAATATTTGATTTCGCCGACAGATGGAGCTACTCTAATTAGTTATGTGATGACTCGAGTGCAACATTTGATACATGTTTCCATCCTGATATTGAAACTTTGGCTGTTAGGTCAAAAATAAATAAATAATGGTATTCTCTATTTAATTTGTTCATAATTCCAGAATATCAATAATAACAACTTTCAGTAATGCTAGATTGAAGACAACTTGTGAAACTATGGTTGACATAATTTTAATACTTTTTTTTCTATATATAGATATTGTTGACGATAGTGAGAAGAACTATAAAATCACGCGAGTGTTCCTTAAGCCTCAGTGCACTGGGTTTAAAGCATCTCTATACCTTAAAGAATCTCGGTACAGTCCAAACTGAACTTTTTACTTAAAAGTTATTTTTGACTCAATAGCCGAAGTGTAATGCACTGCACGTATCTCTAAACTTTTTCTTTTAACCGGAAATTTATCTTTACTTCATCCTTCATCATGTGATATCTCAATTTTGTTTCATGTCGGCTTTAGCGTTTCTCTATTTCAGAAGAAGAAGAAGGGGGAAAAATCAGCTTTCTGAGCGGATTTCGAAGTAAAATAACTTATATATTGTTACGTCACAGAAATGAACAATTTAATTGTCATCATGGATTTCAGAGAATAGAGGTGTATGCATTGTTACGTCACAGAAACGAACAATTTAATTGTCATCATGGATTTCAGAGAATAGAGAGGTGTATGCATTGTTACGTCACAGAAATGAACAATTTAATTGTCATCATGGATTTCAGAGAATAGAGAGGTGTATGCATTGTTACGTCACAGAAACGAACAATTTAATTGTCATCATGGATTTCAGAGAATAGAGAGGAGTATGTATTGTTACCTCACAGAAATGAACAATTTAATTGTCATTGCTAATTTCATAGCGTACAGAACTATTATATTGTGAAGTCACAGAAATGGACAATTAGATTAATCAGTGAAATGAACAATTAGATTAATCAGTGAATCATAGAAATCAACAGGGCAATGACAGAAAAAGACAATTACATTTAGTGACTTACTCACTTTATAACTTTTTGTTAACAAAATTTAAGTAGCAGAAATATTCTCTAATGATTATAAAGTGTTAAATACATATAACATATAGCAACTTGTTACGTAAATAGAAAATGATTACACTGTAATGCATATTTGATAAAATAAATAAACTTAATTCTCTAACGTTACTTATTCCTCAAAAAATAAGTTGATATTTAAATAAATTCATTCTAATTAAATACACATTTAAATAAGTTAATTTGTAAATACATTTCCAAATAAGTTAATTTCTAAATGAGTTCATTTTAAATAGGTCTTTCTAAATAAATCCATTTCTAAACGCATTATATAATAATCTGTGCATTATTTCGTTTCGGAGAGTAAGAGAAAATGAAGTCGTTTCTAAGTCGGAATTTCATAACATAGCATTTCTTTCATCCTTTAATAGCTTCTTATATTACCAGTGATAAAGAAAAAGCCCATTTATATCCGCGCTATTCCACTCGGATGCAGCACGCGTAGTTTCGTGTCCTGCCAACTATCTTAGCAAAAATGATTTGCTTTATATTCTGCTCTAAGTATGAAAAGGTGTTGGAAGAAAACAAACATTCTCAACGGCAAATGCGGGCGTGCTTGGATGGTGGCCAAATTGTTTGCAGTAAGGCGATGAAAAGCGCAAAGAAAGAACGATCGTGTGAAAAGTGTGAACCCTGGATATAATGAACGAATTTCAAAGCAAGTTATGGACTACAACATGAACAGAAGCTACGTTTATTTTTCTGAAAAGAGAGAAGAGACGAGGAGGTTCAACTTCATGAAATTATTTTAATGAACTTTTTAAAAATATTTGCTCGTGTCCAGCAAATCAAAGAATTCGACTACATTTAAGAATATGTTTGAAGTTCTGCTTTTTCATATGATCTCAGTTACACTGGATCGTTTAGACAAGACTACACTCGGCAGAAAAGTCTTTTGGAGTAAAAATATCATCGCTTACACTGCCTTACTGAAATATATTTAGCGTGGATTTTATTGTACTTCATCTTTAAGTAATTTTGTGGAAATATTTTCAGCGTTTTCGACGAAACCCTTCATAAATAAAACTAAATAAATAACCGGCAGAACTCGACAATGACTCCTCTAGACTACGAAAATTGAGCTGAGGTAATCTGAAACTAGACGCTCGGGAGGTCAGCGACCGAGCGAGACACAGCGTCGACCGGCAGATGCTGTATTCTACCTGATCCCGTAAATGTGCGACGAGATTCAAATAAGTAGAATCAGGTGTCTATGAGAGCAAAATACTTGAATGTGCTCTTCAAACTATGCTTACAGAAAGTGACCCTCGTGAAATGGAGCGCTGTCTTGTTTGAAGAGTCCAGATCCATCCAGATCCACATTACAACCATGTAGGCATGGTTGTAATGTGGATCTGTGTGTACCTGCTTCCTAACAATCTACGGGTAAGAAACAGCAGGCAAAATGGGTTCTATGGGAAAGAGAGTACCAGTGATGCCCATTGAGAACAATCCCCATACGAGGATACCGCCAGCAACGGCCTGCTTACAGCCAACTGTAAGCAGGCCGTTGTATTATTATTATTATTATTATTATTATTATTATTATTATTATTATTATTATTATTATTATTATTATTATTATTATTATTATACTGTGAACCAAAAGTCCGCGCGGTTAGACTAGTAGCTGTGCGCTTTGCAATCATATGACTGGGGAAGGAGTGTCCCAGGTTTGATTCCCGTCGAAGACGTGAGGAATTTGAGGATCTTCCTCAGCCATAGCCAAGTTAACAGGTCTTGGGCGCGGGTAGTAGGATTTTTTCCGCCAGTTTATCTGGCGTTTTTCATCCCGCAAGCAGACAAACCGGCCCCGTGAACACACACGGATCTACAGCCATAAATGCTTAACCCCCACGAGGGGGCTGAACTTGGCCCAATAGGGACCGGGAAGAAAAAGGGAGGAAATCCATACGAATAAATAAATGTGAACCAAAACACTAACAAAGGTCCTTTTGTTGCCGGGCCTTTACGACTTACGTAAACAGTTACATCACCATTTAAATTTTAAATTTATAACATTTTTTTTTTAATTTTAAAAATATAACAAGTTTAAAAAATATAAGTTCAATTACATTTTATTCATACTTTAAGAAAAGTATTTAAATACATAATTTTGACTTACAAAAATAAAGATTTTTATCTACGAGTCCTTTTTTTAATTTGATTTTGATCCTGAAACCTGACATATTTTCTGTGCTAACATGTCAATATCTGCTTTTTCGTTTAGTGTTGAAATATGAAGTATTGCATTTAATTTAGAATCTTTCATCCGTGAGCGGATCTTTGACTTATTAAGTTTCATAATTGAACATAATTGCTCACATACATAGGTGCTTCCAAAGATTGACATTTTTTGCACAATAAATTTTATATTTCAGAAATTTACTGCCGAGGTATTTATAAAAATTTGGTATGCCATCTTCGTTATATTTATTTTTTCGTTCAGCATTGCACTGGAGTTCAATTACTTCCATTTGTAATTCTTCGTCAACATTTTCAATATTAATTTAAAAAGATGAACTGAATAATAATAATAATTATTATTATTCTCTCTGGTTGAAATCAGAAAATCTTTTTTCAGATTCAATTTTCAATTCTTCGATTTGAGGAGTGTGCTTTTCAGCATCATTCTTATTTCGATAAATCGATTTAAGTGTAGGGACTAAATTGTTCTTTGCCAACTGGGTTTGCCAAAGATAGTGTTTTGCTATAAATGACTTAATTGAATCATATGACATATCAACTGTCCACGTCCTTGCAGAGCAGTATTCAAAGTGTTTAAGTGGCTTGTTATATCAACTAAAAAGATCAAGTCTTTGCACCAATCTTCATCGGTGAGCTGAGGAATCAATTTTCCTTTGGATGAAGTAAACATGTCAAAATTATTTTAAGAGTTCAAAAAACTTTTTAAAACGACGGCACGACTAAACTACCTAACTTCCGTATAATATAACAAACTACTGTATTGTGAATCCAATTCATCCAACAAAGCATTGAATTGTCGATGATTCAAGGCGTGAGAGCGGATCCAGTTTACTGTTTTAATTACTACACTCATGACGTGGTCCATCTTAAGTTTTTTAGCACAAAGTGACTCTTGGTGTATTATGCAATAAAATGATTTAAGTTTGTCCTTGCACAACATTTCCTTTTTCATTTGACGCATTTGATGCAATGGAAAACGCTACAAAACTCTTTATTTTTTCACGCAATATATCTTGGAAGTTCTCTGCTATATCTTCAACACGCTCCGCTCCACAACGGTATTTCTTGATAGGCTTATACTTGGAAATGCTTGCCTTTTTTCCGGACATATGATTTCGACTGGCTTAAAATGGCTGCGTGATAAGTAACTTCCATTCAGTGTTGCCAACATCTGATGATAGAAAGATGGTACAAAGAATTGTAGTAATAAGTTTTACTTTTGTTTAAAGCTGTCATAAAACATTTAGAAGTTTGAATCTTTTCTGTTTTAATCCCCGCAGGATGTTAGAAACATTGATTTTTAGAAAAGAAAAAATCATTAAGGTCGCCGACCGGATACGAAACCTTCACGAGCCGTATCCGGCCCGTGGGATCACCAGTTTAAGACCCCTGGTTTACAGTCTGGCCAGAAACACGCTTGGCGGTCATAATAAACAAAAAAAAAAGTATTAAAATAAACAAAAGTATTAAAAATTCATAACCAATGACTGCGAAAAAATTCCCATCACGACAGTTTTAGAGAACAGTAATTCCGTGAAGATAAGCATAGTATGTAACGAAATAAATGAATAATCTGTTCATTATCTTCACTTATTGAATTTTCGGCATGCATCTTTCTTGGCTGAAGAATCCTCGATACCCTACTCATTACATATGCTGCTGATGAAGCCACATTCTATCATTTTCTCATCAAAATCTATATTCATAAGCGTGAAAGTGCCCTTCGGTTAGCGTGGACTTTGTAAGTGGAGTACTGCTAAAGGATTTCACTTTGTAATTATCGAAATCAATTTATTATTCGGCATTAGACCATTAGTTGGGGTTTAGATTAGATGGAGACCGATACGAACGACCTCGCCCGTTTCCTCGAAGCCAATTTCGAATTTGATTTGTTTATAAGAGACAAAAGTGGTAAAACGAGTATGTAGAGAGGATTTCCAATGTGTCGGTATTTGGTGAAATGGCCGTAGAAACCCAACTTCTCTCCTGTATGCAACCTTAATTTGCTCATCCTGTCTGTAGAAGTAGAAGGGATATACTCTAGTGATCTACTTCTTCATAGGATCTTCAATATTTATCGAAAGCTCTTTCCCAAAATATTACAAGAGAAATCTGTTGAGGAATATTATCCTTGAGTGCCTTCCATTTCAATCTGAGAATAAAATATTCCTAGTCAGAATATTCTGCTCTCAGAGGCCCCTAATATCACATAATGGAACAGTTTCCTTACTATGTATTAAGAAAATAAAGAATAAGATAAGTCCCTAAAGTTAGGATATTGTAGCATCAAAGTGGTTTTTGTACCATCTAAGCAGACTCTTGTTTCTCAGCAAGATTTATCCCATAGAGAAAAAGACTTTTGGTCTATAAAAATTTCTGTTATTATATAAGTATTTTATTTAGAAAATATCTCTCGATTTAATCTCAACAGTATGCTGTGGATATGGACTGGGTAGTTAAAATACCACAAGCGTTCTCAACAAAAATGAAAGACTCCCATTGGACGGTCTTTGATATGCTACGTCCTCTATTCTGAACGATATAAGCTACATTTGAAAGAGTGATACTAAAATGAGTAAAGGAAGCATTTCGCAGAGTTACTACTCTTTAGACATAATCAGAAAAGAATTTGAGAGAGAGAAAGAGAGAGAGAGAGAGAGAGAGAGAGAGAGAGAAAGAGAGAGAGAGAGAGAGAGAGAGAGAGAGAGAGAGAGAGAAAGAGAGAGAAAGAGAGAGAGAGAGAGGAAAGTATATCGCACGCCAGTAGTCAATGCATTGCGATGTAGTATAAACATCTGACCAGTCATGGGAGTATCAAGTCACAGATTTTAATAATAATCCTTAATAATCTCGATCATGGCCAAAATACTCACTACGGATTACAAGTCTAGTCAGTGATTAAGTTGCAGGCTGAACCTCGGGAAACTCTAACCATTAGAAAAGCACTGACAAAACACTTTTTTTCGCTTATTGTAGACATTGAAGATGTCTCACATAAGTTCTATTTACTTATCCTTACACGTAAGGATAAACTCTGCTAACTAGAGTATTATGGACTGCGTTAATTAATGTCAATTTAGTGCCTTTAATAATTAAGTAGTGATGTTTTTGTTTCCTATTTTCATCCTACTGCTCCGTCCTCTTTGTAAATAATCCCTTTCCGATATTCCAAGTGATGATGATGGACTTGCATATTACAAGTTTTTCTCATTTTATCTGCTTTATATGGTCTGTTTTTCTGCCCAGCTTCCTCATTGTTCTGGGTTCGTATCCTATTTTTGACATCACACTGCTTATTTATGACTTTAATAAAGTCCTACGGAACAACTTTTCCAATACAGCTTCTCTTTTCGGTTATATGTGGCGACATTAACGATATTAATTACTAAAATATGTACATATTTTAAAAGTAATAACACCTTATAATATCTACGAGTATCTATTTAAAAAAAGTATTAGCCGCTACCAAACTGTTGTTTGAAATTTAACCATTAAAAGAAATTATTCGTATTTATGGATTGTTATCCTTGTGGTAAAATTTATAATCACAAACTCTGTAATCAAAATTTGTAACCATCAAAAATAAATGCAAAGATATCCTTCATTAAATTGCAAAGTAAAAATAAACATGTCATATTAGTATTTTTAATGTTTTTTTAGATTTTCTAATTCTCAAGATAAATAAATAAGTAATAAAGGATAAAAATCACAAAATTTTTAAATTCTTTAAAAATTAACGATAAGGACCAATAACTGTTAATAATTATAATTAACAATAACTGCTAAGATCAAAAGCAACAAAAGTGAACAATAAAATTATCGATAAAATTAACGATGTTTAACAATGAAATTAACATGATTATCGTTAAAAATTAACACTGAAATTTACAATAATTGATAAAACCACTGATAAAATTAACAATGAAATTAACAATATAATTATTGATAAAATTAACAATGAAATTAACAATATAGTTATCGATAAAATCAACAATGAAATTAACAATAATTAATAAAACCATTGATGAATTAACAGTAAGTGATAAAACTACTGATAATATTAACAATGACTGATATAACCACTGATAAAATTAACAATAATTAACAATAAAATTGTTGAAAAATTAAAGATCATTAACAATAATTGATAAAAATAAAACAATAATTGATAAAAATAAAACAATAATTGATAAAAATAAAACAATAACTGATAAAATTCACCAATATCTCACTGAAAAAAAACTTTAATGTGAACTACATGATATTGTTACATCAATTTTGACTACGCAGTGTATTCACGTAAGAGTCAACTTAACAGATGCTAATATCGGCAACAAAACACAGCGCAAGATGAATATTTGTTTGTGATGTAACAGCTTTCGAGATATCTTCTTTCACATGTCACATTTACCAGATCTTTTAAAGCGTGACATGGCTTAAAGCGAAATAGCAATATATCATCTCTGACTTATCACCGATGCATGCAGGTTAGGATCAATTAATGACGTCTCAGCAATGATGCATCACTTAGTGGTAGCAGCTGTTTATTGTTGAAGAAAGAAGGGAAACGTATGAGGTAGTGTTTCCATTGGTAAACCAAAACAAGTGGATTGGTGAATGCATATGTCGTTTACCACAGAATGTTACAAGCAGCTCTTGCCGTCAAATTTGAACATGCAGTAGATTATGATAAAGCATTGTTATTATTATAATACGCATAAAATTATACTTATTCATATTTGTAACACTAATGTAATAAACCACGCGCAACAATAAAGAAAGGCAAAATTTGATGTTTCTAATCTTCATCAGCGCCATCTATTGAGACACATACGCAGCTTAATGTGACGACTTTCGGTTTGTCATAAATTATTCACGAAGTGTTTACGATAATCTCTGAAGTAACATTTATTAACTGCAAAGCAGGAGAACCATACGCTTGAGAACAAATCCCTCTCATCCTCACGTGGCGATGTGCTACGACAAAACAGCGGGAAACGACGTCAACATCGAGTACTACTGAAGATTACAAGACACTCAACAACAGCCTGAACTGGTGATTTAAACTGATTGTAAGGCGCTGGATGGTGGTTCTTAACCTGCGGAATATCTTTGTAAGAATACCTAGGAGAATTTCAAGCAGGTGGGAGGAAGGAAAGGATTTTATATCGTAAAAAAATGAATTAAAAAAAAATGGGGTTACTTTTTTTTTCTGCGGACCAAACTGAACGATCATCATTTAGATGGAATAATGGTCCACCCCCCTGGCTATTATTCTGTTGTTTATTTTCGCCCACGAACTTTACGGCACAAAGACACACAATCAAGAGCTGATAATTGCTTTTAAATATTAATAGAGCATTCTATCACATTCATTTAACTCTATCACCTTAAAATTGGGCCTTATTTATATAAGTTTATAATAAATAACTAGGCATTACTCATGTTTTGATAATAACCCTTTGATTATTACCGACACAATTAACAATGAAATTAACAATATAATTATCGATAAAATTAACAATATTATTATCGATGGAATTAACAGTGAAATTAACAATATAATTATCGATAAAATTAACAATGAAATTAACAATATTATTATCGATAGAATTAAGAGTGAAATTAATAATATAATTATAGATAAAAGTAACAATGAAATTAACAATATTATTATCGATTGAATTAAGGGTGAAATTAACAATATAATTATCAATAAAATTAACAGTGAAACTAACAAAAATATACATACAAATTTAGGGGGGAAAGGAAATTAAAAGCCTTGTGACTAAAGATTAAGAAATGCTAGGATAGCACCACATTGTCTAACGCTTAGAAATATCATCGGTTGTTGGTAGCCACTCAATTATGTAGAAATAATTGACTGTGTTGACCAGACTGACACATTTGTTCCTATTAGATTATCATAATTGAAACTGGTGACGAAATAATCTATAAAGGAACAATAGTTGTTAATAATTGCAAAAGTTCCATTATAAGTGTATAGGAATATTACGCGACTATCATTTCATTTTTCTCTACGTAAACCACAATATTTGTAACAGACATCATAATATCGTTAATAATTTGCATTCAAATGGATACATATTATTCCACTTCCATTGTTGTGGTAATTGTTACGTATTCTTTTGTCTGCTGGAAAAATGCTGCATGTTTTGGTGCCACCAAGCTAAAAAAAAGCTTCTATTTGAGGAAAGAAGCTTCGCATACCAACAACAGCGAACAAACTGGTTATCAATGAAGTCCATCTACAGAGTCAAGACGGTGTGGATGATAAAGCGGATTTTATTCACTGTACGAACCTTGCATTGAACATCCCCATTGTGAGTATGTGTATGTGGGTGGTGGCAAGTTAGCTTTCCTCGCTCCAGTAAGAATAAGCTTAGCTATGTTTGAATCACATACCAGTTCCAGTGTTAGAAAACTTTGTATTGAAATACAGTAATTTTCTTTAGTTTGCTTGTCCTGTATTTTTGCTACTCGTCTGCACATAAAAAAAAGCTCTGCAGATAGGTCTAGACAGGTTCTAAAACTACCAATTAATTCAATGATGACTACTATACTCTTGAAGAAAACAACGAAGTTGGCGAATATTTTCTTTCGACCAAAATGAACTTATCTAGAATACGTCAATGCAAAAAGTGTTCAAGTTATCAAAGATAATGACAAAAGACAGCCTATAACCTTATCATGTGCATCTGGAAACAAAAACAGAGCATCGATTAGAGAACGTTAATAGTGAGCCAAGAAAAATCATAGAAAAGGTCCTTAAGGAAAAATTTTTTTCTATCGCCAAGACGTACGACATACATGCACAAACAATCATCCTTCGAGTACTAGTTGGAAGTTGTCTCTGCTAATAACCCGGATAGAAATAACAGTGTTCAGAAGTGTACCCTTCAATTACACCGAAATCGATTGGTAGGAAGCACGGAGTCCATCCATCAATAAAAAAAAGCAATAAGGTTGCCATTTTTAATGTAATGTTTAATTGAATGTAAAGTAATTGGCTATCATTTGCTACCAGTAAATGCTTTCATGAATAAAATATAATTATGTCTATTATAAAGCTATTATGTTTTAAAACAAAAATTACGCGTATCATATTGCGAATGATATGAAGGTGTTCAAGACTCGTCCTGAAGTCCCTTATATATTTTCTTTAATGGTGCAATATTCTTCAGGTTTCTAAACTTATCTGTAAATAATTACAAGAAATAATACGTATGATAGTGTTTTGTAACGAATCTTTAGCGAAGATTTCTTTCATCAGAGGAATGGCAAGGACGGTACATTGAATTTTCTAAAACCCTTAATTAGGGGGTTTGACCAGACTGACACAATTGGAGGGATGGACAGAAAATGTATCTATTTCTGTTATATGCATATCATCATACTCACAGAAATGATCTGACAAGACGCAAAACAGAATCGTTCCAAAATGCTGAATGCTCATATCGTTTTCATTTTGAAGCCATTGCAGTCTGAGAACCAGGTTGGATGAGGGGGAAAAATCTCCTCCTTGCAACCAACCTGTTAACAGTCCGAATCACGAACCATGGATATTTGGAATGTCTTTAGATAAAGAACTAGTTTCGTCAGCTGTTACGAGACCAGCACCTTGAATATTGAAGGCCCATAGTAGTAACAAGTTTTATTTCTAGACAGGATTCTCCGATTATCTGTAATTACCTCCAAAAAGTCAGAACTAAACCTCCTTCCTTCATGTCTTATGTTTACACAAAGAACTCACGCCAGGCTTTCTAAACCAGATCCGAACGAATAGGGTAGTTAAACCTTATTCTTGTTGGTCTCCTATGTCCATTAATTGCCTATGTTTTCTTGGCAGGTCTTCCTCTTTTGCCAGATGAAAGTCTTGCATACACATAAGTCCAAGGGATAATGCATACAATAGTCAAGTGATCATTTATACTGTACATCTGATTGTTCACCTATGAGAGATCTGTTAATATTAATTTATCTTTTTGAGGTAGGTTTGTGAACTGAGGTTTTTTGCCCATTTAAGGTTTCTGCCTGGTACTGATGAAATCTAACAGTTAAAAACAGCTTTCAGGACAATTAAGCCTAATAAATGCACTTATAAAGGTCGAATATATGGGCTCCTGGACAGAGTTCGTGTCTTTTAAGTAGTGTAAGCGAAAGCACTTTCCATGTGAAAGGTTATCTTCTCATTGTCTCGGTGCTAAAGTTTTATGTTTCTTTCTTTATTTAGCTATAAAATATGAATGAATTCATAATATCCTCAATGGTATGAAAAAGTTATTTCTATTAAGAAAGCAGGTCTGGTTCGATTTAGAAGCGGCTACTTAGCTGACATTATTGTTTTAATTATTAAGAATTTACATACCCACTTCCAAAAAATAAAAAAATGCATGGTGGCCATAAAATAACTTTGCCTCTTTGGAGGCATCTGTAGCTAAAACCAATAAACGGAATGAGACCAAATTTTATATTGAGACGTTTGAAGGCATGGGGTGATGAATTCGGCGAAAAGAAAAAAAAAAAAAGATTTAGTACCAAAAATCGCCGATAGGGGAATTTTTGGCGCTGGGGAGTCGAAAGCAGTCAAATATTGGCAGTAAACGCAGGTAAAAAGGATTATGCAAAGTTTACTGTGCGTACGTGACAGCAGCGCCACCAATTCCACTTAAAAAGAGATTGGGAACGTTCAGGGCAGTTATTCGAATGACTGACGAATTGTGCTCAATATGCGTCATATCTTGCCTCAGCGTGCTTTACTTGTTAAGTTATTTTACCTTAAACAGTGCAATCCGTAGCGGCCCTTCTGAAATTTAGAAGGCTTCATAACCTGCGTTCAGGTTATGAAGCCTTCTATATCAGCTGTAGCACTGAGAGCTCTGATTAAGAAGTTTGAAGAAACTGGATCACTAGGAGTTAGACCTGGCAGAGGAAGGAAAGCACTGCAAGAAGAGACAGTAACAGACGTTGCCACTGTTCGACGACACAGGGATTATTCTTTATTCATTATTATTATTCGTTATTATTCCATTTTATCTGCCTTTAATGTAATTATCCGTTTGTTTTCGGCTCAGCCAGCGCCAAAATTTCCCCTATCGACGACTTTTGGTACTATTTTTTTCGCGGAAATCATCTCCCCATGCCTTCAAAAGTCTCAATATAAAATTTGGTCTCATTCCATTTATTGGTTTTAGCTACAGATGCCTCCAAAGTGGGAAAGTTATTTCATGGCCACCATGTATAATATCCGTTAAGTATCCATTTCGAAATTGCAGCTAACTTTCTGAGTGCTTGGCTTACTTTTAATTAATTTATTTATTTTTAGTGAGAGCACATTTTTCTAAGAAGTAGGCAAATAAGTTGATGAAAAGTGTCGAAATGACTTGAACAATGCGACTCGCAAATATCTATGGGGAAAACATTTTTACAACTTTCCATTTCAGTACGACTGTGGGGAAATCGTATCGAGGGGAAGATCATGATATCTCCTCGCCACATCGTGAATCAGGATTAAATTTTAACCAAGCATTCTTCAAAATATCCCTTGATAGTTGGAAGAATGGTTGATTAAAATACAGAATGTAAAATCAGCAGTCTATCGACTCCGAAATAAAGCTGTCGTTTCTTCAACCTAGACCACGGATTATCTAGAATAAAAATAAGAAATTTATCTGAGATTGCGTTTTACGTTTAGGTTAAACTGCACTGAGGGAAAATATAATTTTATTTATTGGTTGACAGACCTTCACGTGTGTGTGCAGTAAATAGTTTTCTAAGGTTACCACAGGTGGCTCTTTAGGACCGAATAAGAATGTATTTAAAGCGAGATCTCTTCTTCCTTTCCATAAACATATCTGGAAGAGATTTAAATCCTTCACAACATTCGTTTCACGCAAGCGCACAATAAGGATGGCGCAACTGGCCACCACCACACTCTCCGATTAGAGAGGAGCCGCAAGAGTCATATCTAGTATCCTGTGTTCTTCGCCTCGCTCGGAGAAGTTTGCCTTCATTTCTAGTGCTTATTTCACACTTTCGTCTTTTTGTTTTATTTATTTTTTAGTAGTGTTCGGGTGAGGTAGCAAAAATTGTACTCGAATAGTTGAAGAAAATTGATATTTCAAGACGTATTCGTCAAGCATAAGTGAGTATTTGTGTTTCGTTTATTGTGGCACGCAAACAATCATTTTATTGTTATACGATATCAGTGTTAGTTCGTATTGTTATCGTGTTTTTGTTGTATGATATTTCAAATACAAATTAACAACAAATATTAAGGATAAACAAATACTGATTATTAAAATATCTGATTGTTAATCGAAATAAAAGTTAGTAATATTGTTACGTAACATGTAACAGCAGTGTAATAAGTGTAATACTGTTTTTTTAAAAACAGTATTACATCCCATGAACCAGCCTCTGAGGTTTTGTTTCGTTAATATCAATGATTTATTTCAAAGATATGAGACTTGGTTTCGTTAAGATAATCTATCCTACCAAAGTTTGATTAAAGCAAAGAGCTCAATTAATTTTTTCTGTCTATTATAATAATCACTTTTACGTAACATATGTTAAATTTATAAAACAAACCTTCAGAGCGTGTATTTATAAGATTGTTATAATCAAACGAATTATCATTATATAAATATTGATTGATAATGCTAAGTGTTACTAGCGTGTAATGAACATTTATACGATAGTATAACAGAGTTTAAGTTTCTTATAATAAACTGTCCATAACATTTATTTTACGAATTTTATCTGGATGTTATTCTCAGCTAAAGAAGCTCTCCAAAATTGTTTTACTTTTAGCTTATGCTAAGCCACGTGTGATCAGCAAAAAAGTGCCTATCCGTTGATCAATAATTTTAATCTTTAAAGGTTTTTTTTTTCTAATGGCTAAGACCTCAAGTCTCTTTACACTATCGTTACTAAACAAATCAAAAACTATGATTGAATTGATTGCATATCTTCTCCGTTACTAAGAAGGGGAGTTTAACTTCTTTGATAGGTATACGTGAGATACTTACCAAGTGTAAAATCCTTTATAAGAATACCATTGATTATGCTAAACTTTAAGAATTGTGCGTGATACGAATAGAAAAAATACTTTAAGAGGACAGCGAGAAGAAGAGAACTTCAGCTATCGCCCATACGGCTACAGCAATCCCGTGGAAAGCTGAGAGGTGATAGCGAGAGATTACAATATGCAAAGGAGCATGGGAGCGGGAAAAAAATCTAAACGATTTGGAAAATCAGATTTTTTCATAGCATTTATGAAATGTACTCTTACGAGGGCTTTCTCTTGGGTATGAATTAAAGTTATATGACCTTGACTGATGTTATTTATTATTAGGATTAAAGATGTTTTGTTTTGATTATATGAGATATATTAGTCCTGATGACGATGTGAACTAATATCCGTTTTCATTTATTGTATATCTAAGAAAATTATTCTTTTTTGATGAATATATATTATTATCTATTTTAGTGTTTGTTTGTTCACGAACTTCTAAACGCGAGGAATAAAAATCAATAAGATTTGTTGTACAGATTCCTCTTATTGTAACTTAAAGGCGTATAGGATTGATTCCCTCCTATACAACTACCCTACCGATACCCTACTGCGTTTCGGTAGGGTAGTTGTATTCTTAAATGTCAAGAACCGATATCATCGAATTCGTTACGCCGCTTTATCTCATTATAATCAAGCAATATAAAGAACTGATTGAGTCTAAACATACACTTTGCGATCTCACATAGATGGATCACGAGCTACTGTTATTATCAAGTGAAGTTTTAAGGGTCAGAAATTCTCAAATTTCTGAAATAGTTACTGTACGTAATGTGTATTTTGTACTATGACAATGTACACAGTCTTCTGTTAATGGGAATTTGGTGATTGAAGTTATATTACCACGCTATCCGCCTTGACTCATTTTAACTGGAGATAATTCATATAACAATTAAATGTTTACATTCTTTCTTTCATGACTGGTAGCGTATCATTCGTTAACTTATGAAGAATCTTATCACTTAAATAAAGGATTTATATTCTAAGAAATATATTGAGTTAAGATCAAATAATAATTTTTAGTTTTGTTGGCAAATACTGTATGTAAACATACAGCTCTGTAATTTTATTTTCGTAACAGAAAAGCAAAAAATAGCAAAACTCATCGTTGGGCTTAATAATAAAAACTGGTAACTGAGGACATACGGGACATCAATTTCCCAGAATGCATTGTGAAATATTGCTCATCATTATTGCAGTGATCCAAGCACCGAGGATAAATATCTTTGATGAATTGTTACGACAAAGCGAGAGTCAATTCCTGCTACGTTTTGATTCATGGCGATACATCAAGAGCGTGCTTGATTTTCGTCAGCGAATCAAAGCCACGAGAAGGTCTCCAGTTTATCATTCTCCTGTTCCATTCGGAAAACCGTAGACGGAGTGGATCGTTTCCGAAGACGCGATCGTAGTTAGTTGATGGGAGATCAACTGCGAAGACAACTTAATTATATCTTTAACTTTACAGATTCGTCTTCATTTTCTCCACTAGATTACATCGTAGCATTCTATTTCCGGCATTTTTAACTGTGGAGGGTTTGTAATGGAAGTGGAAAATTAAAAATTACGAAGTTTAACGGGACAATTACAACAAAGGGATACAGTTTAGGAGAGCTTGTCGCAACCAACAGTGATCTTTAGGTGGGAGTGTATTTCATCGCCCCCTTATTGGAGGACTGAGGGTGAACTTCAATAAGTTTCTTGTTTGGTGTATAGAATGGAGTTTCTGGACTTTAAAAATAAATTAAAAATATAAAAAAATATGACGTCGATAAAAACAGACAAACAATCCTTAGCTTACCTATGGCATTGCTTGATTTCCAACCAATCGTGGGTGAAATATCTGATTAAATCGCTTTAACGGTAAATATCATCTACCGATTGAAACATATACTACGATCCGATGACAATTTTCAATTCTCTTGTATAGTTCCTTTTGAAAACAACCATTGGTCAGCTATAAGTTTGGAATTTTGAACCACTGACCTATATCGTTGCTCTCAATGCTCTTAAGATATTTATTCCCGCTTAAAAAACAATATAAGGAGTAGTTACTTTTATGAACGTAATGTGCGATAAAAAAATAAAGGTTTCTTCCTGTTAAGTATTAATTCCTGACTCAAATCCTGCTTCCGTCTTAGAAAATCATCTCCCACACCCATTACTGGAAATGATGTTAAAGTCAAAGCAACATTCGCTTGTCGGTATGTTCATTACTTTGGGCTTATTGTAATCAGAAATCTTGAATAGCAGCGAACGTGTTTGCTATTAAAGCGCTAACTAAAATACGTCAACACAGACTCTGTTAATCGGCAGATTAGCAGCGCAGATTCTGCCTTAATTCCAACCCTATCTGTTCTCAGGGTTACGCAGACCTTGCATTTAACGAATATTCGCGATACTGGAATACTCGAGTCTAATTCCTCAAAAATAAGTTTTGAGTTGTCCTACAAACTGATAGTTGTTGACAGTTTGTAGGACAGTTTCTTGATTCATATGTCAGCTATAATTCGAATTGAAATTAAAATAATGAATCACTTTTATTCTAAAATAATCCCCTAACACTTCACAGTCCTATCGACTGGTGATTAAAATAGTATTATTATTTCAATTATTACATAAAGAAAAATTTATGTGACGTTAGATGGCGTTCTAATCAATGCCAATTTAGTTATCGTACATAAATCAAGTTTGTGAGCAATCAGTCCTAATAGGAAACTGATTACTAAAACTCCTTTCATGACGTGTGACAAGTTTATAGACAGCAGCGAACTACAAAAGTTGATCCAACAATTAGCGCATGCTCAGCCTGTAATATTCTTCCTTATAAGCTACGAGATTTATTTATATTGATGTTCATTTATTGTAGAGCAGTAACTGCCGTAATTAATGAGCTTACTTAAACACTTTTCGATCTCGCACCTGTCGACAACAGCATGTAGACGACACACTAGCTAGGAAACGACTTGAGAAGTTTCTTCGATTAAAGACAGTTTTTTTTTTACTTTTTATTTACTTCCATTTCAAGGATTTTTACAACTAGAAATTTCCAATATTGACTCCATTCTTCATTTTCTCGCAGCTGTGACATAATTAATCTTGTAAATTCTTCTGGAAATATGTGGGTTAATTGAAATTCTGTCTTTTCGTTAAAAAAAGTAGCAAAACGGAGTGAGTGAGTGAAAGTCAAAGCTCGCTTAAAATGCCTCAGTTCATGTAGGAATTTTAGTGAAATTGTTTTCTAATTATATTCGTTCTCTCTCTCTCTGGATGGAAAAACTTGGGTTCAAATCTCGTCTTTAGCGTTTGGAACGAACGAACGTCATTTACCAGCCTTATATGGGATTTTCACCCCGAAAACTTGATTTTTTTTAAATTCCATTAATAGGCAAACTGGCCGTTAAACACACTCAATTAACACACATAATACACAATAATATAATACACACAATACATTGCAGCCTCAGTTGCTTCGGCCGTAATTAAAACCACACCAATATTTCTCTTTCCCAATTAGCTAACAGCATTTATTTTTTTCAGCATTTTTTTTTTTTAAATCTGACACAGAAAATAAAGCAGCTTACCAGTAAGAGTGTGAATGTTGTAATGGAGTTTGGGTAGCAGTGTGCATTAGATGCTTCGTCTTATTTTCCAAGAGATGGTATTGGAAGATGCTAATACATAAAAAAATCATTTGAAAGTGACAAGCACACAGTTTGAGGTATAGCTGGCCGACATTACGACGTCCAAAAGATAAATTTACTGCACGTGTGCCACCGATAGTGACAGCAAATCTAATGAAGACTGGATAATGTACTCTGGATACCAGAAACGACTGTATGTGAATTCTGTCAACGATGGGTTTCCATTCAGTTATAGAAAGTCAAAAGCGATAACGGCTGAGTCTGGTGAAATCCTTAAATAAATTACATAAATTGTGTTTCGAAAAATAAAAAAATACATAATTATATATATTTTTTTTTCATAAAGATATTCTCATCAATAATATATAAAAAGAAGCTTCAATTTATGTTTAAGAATAAATTAAGTGCGTTTTGTGGTTACTGAGAATTCATTTATTATGGCCATCAGCGAATCCTGTAACAATAAGCTAAAATGTATTTTTAAGGACAAATTATAAATTTAATTATATACCTTAGGTGCACAGATGGCTATTTTGTTCAGACAACGATTATAAATGGTTTTACTAACTTACCATTAATTTCGTTTGTTTTTTTTATGATTATTCTGCCCACGAAAAGTTAGTTAATAATTTGGTTTTTCTTTTTAGTTATATAAATATGTAAAAAAGAAAAAGACTGGTCTCTAAAGAATGCTATGTTATTGATGATGCATCGCCGGAGGAATGACTGTTAATATAAACAGGATACGAATCACAGGCTTAGCAAGAGTGGCATTGACGTTAGGTTGCATATGGAAATAAAAGAGACGGACTAACAAGAATAATAAAAAACACAATTGTATTTAGAGGACTATAAAACATTCTCGTGGAGAAAAATATGATGGACGACTCTTTTCCAGACAGCTTTAAGAAATAATGAAAAAAATTGATTAGCTATGCTTGTAGGATGTAAATACATCGCTGGTTATATTAAAACAAGAATAATTTAACTCATAAGTTATAGAATCTACAATTTATAGAATTAATTACAACTTATAATTTATAACTATAAATTATAGAATCACCACAGACAGCTGAGCGTGTCTTTCATCTTATTTGGATGATACTGCGCGCGCAATTCAATTCTCTGACGTCACGGTACAAGTTTTACGGAGACTGCCACTCTATTGGATTCCTCACGAAGGTGGACAAACAATCACTCATATGAATAAATTTATATTTCAGTTCACTGACAATTATTGTTTACATATAACGTGTTAAAACCATAACAGTATATTTTGTGAGATACGCTGTGTTGAAATATGTATTTGGAAACCCTGGTTTAGAATTAAATGTTGGTATATATATTCGTCTATAGATATATATAACAGGAGCGTATATTCCGGGTGTGCTAGGTGTGCACCGCACACCTAGAATACCTATAGCAATATCACCGATATTATATTTTTGCATTTATTTCTATTAAAGGTTCTCCTAATTCTTTTCTGGCTTAGCGTGATTCCTAAAATTAAACCCAATAGACTAATGCCTCGTGAAGAAAACAATTTTCCACGTGGGAATATTGCATCGCATTTGCGTCAGTAGCCCGGGTGTGCTGTAACAAATACGGCCAGTTGTTTTTAAACACCCAGAAGGCGAGGCAGGATGTGCGCTGAGACAATAGCACCCAGAAATCAATGGCTGTGATTGGTTATTGTGTCTTCTAATCAAACTGAACGTTGTCATTTACCATGAGTTGCTTGTTTTGTATTCTGAGTTTCCTGTTTGTTCCAAACGTCATTTGGAACAAACAGGAACGTTGGGTGTTGGTCAAATCAATACCCAACAATATACACCATCTGTCCAAAAAGAAACCGAAATTTTCCGAACTTTTCGAAAATAGAAAAAACTAATGGCGTCACCTGTTGTATCTTTTTGCTGTCGAAAGCGGTAACCTTCATTAGTTGTCAACTGTTTATGATATTTGTTTCATTAGAAGCCAAGTTATAGTGCCAAGAGTGACAGTGTGTTTTGACGAACGGTCGGAAAATGAGTTTCAAACAGAGAGCTACGATTGACTTTTGTGTTAAACGTAGTAAAAGTTTTACCGAAACGCATCAAATGCTTCAAACGCCATACGGTGATGAATGCATATCTCGTACTCAAGTTTACGAGTGGTTTAAGTGATATCAAAGTGGTCGTGAGACGCTTGAGGACGACGAAAAGCCGGGCCTGAGCGAAGTTAACATCCAAAAAGTGCGTGATTTCATCAAAGAAAACCCGAAATCGTCCGTGAGATTGATTGAAGATGAATTGGGGATTGATTCCAAAATCAACTATGCACAACATTTTGACTGAGAGTTTGGGCTTCACAAATTGAATTCGCGATTTGTTCCCCACAAGTTGATCGACGCCCAAAAAAATGTATCGAATTGAACACTGCAAGGACCTCATTAAAACCGCTCGTAAAGACTCAAATTTCCTTGAAATGATCGTTACTGGTGACGAAACGTGGTGTTTTGAGTATGAGCCCGAAACAAAGCGCCAAAGTGCTGAGTGGAAACCACCAGAAGAGGGGCATCTGAAAAAAAGTCGTTCCGCCTAGCCAAACGGTCAGTGGCGAGTTTTATCTGGAAGTTTTGAAACGATTGATAGTGAGAATTCGTCGCGTACGGCATGAATATCGTGACGACCGACCGTTGGTCAAAACACATCACTCTTGACACTATAACTCGGCTTCTAATGAAACAAATGCCATAAACAGTTGAAACAACACTAATGAAGGTTGCCGCTTTCGACAACATAACGATACAACAGGTGGCGCCACTAGTTTCTTCTATTTTCGAAAAGTTTGGTTTCTTTTTGGACAGAGGGCGTACATTTGCTGTTGGTCAGCAGAAAGAATGGTCCAAAATGACTTTTTAAATGAATTTCGCCTAAAACGTCTATCCACTGGACCAACCAGGCTCTACATTATCGCCTGGGCCATTTCACAAACTTGCTTCTTACTCAGAAGGGTGAAAAATGTGATCAAGAGCCAAAGAAGAGCCACCCGCTATTAAGGTGTGTACAATTTGGAGTTCTCTGAAATATAGTGGTGTCCAATTACTTATTTCAAAAATGAAAAATGGTGTTTTCTTGTAAAACATGTATCGCATAAACACATGATGATTTCAAACGATTGAAACATGATGATTACCATTTTAAAACTGTTATCCTTTTTCGGGGTCAATAAATTCATGTCAAAATACCAATTTTAGTATGTGCAGAGTATTTGAGGGTGGACAGACGTACTCCTCAAGGCCTCCCCTCCAGACACTCCCTTCTGTATAGGATACTGGTTTTTCCATTACAACCATGGCAACAGAGCGGATTTGGACTTTTAGTTGCTAGCGTACTTGGTCTGGCGGTACAATCTGTTCTATCGATTGTAGCACGAATCACGTGTTTCTGGACTTTATCTCCTTTAGTCAGCATTCTTCTATCTCTACTTGCAACAGGATAGATTTACAAACAGATATAAAGCTTTTATGTTCTGTTTTTATGTTGTCCTCAAAGGTTAGTTTTAATGAGAATGAATACCACACGAACAACTCGTCATGGATCGCTTCTGCTATCGCTCGTCGATTGGCTTAGAAATTCGCTTTGACAAAAGTTATAGGATGACCAAACCACATTACTGTTTTTTTACTAAATTTGTGATGATATAAACAACTTTAATATTATATTTACTTTATTTCTTTGCTAAAAAATTGTATGTCTGATTTTTCAAAGTTTTTTTTGTTATTAACGCTATTGCATGTATGTTGTCAAGGATTATGAGAAAACAGACTGCGTAGAAAAAAAGACTCCCACAAAAAAATGAAACATTGCAATTGAAATATTTAAGACATATTTAAATTAGATAAGCAGTTAATTTAGTTGCTGTTCCTTCTTGTTTCGTAGATAAAATAAGTCAGCTTTATTGAACTATCGTGCTAGTATCGTGCAAAGCAAGGCGAATCTTATTTTTTCCATTACTCCCTTGCTTCATTAGCTCTGCCTTGGAGATAAGAGATTTATCCGGTTCTGCAACACAACTCACTTCATTCTAAGTATACCATCTGGGCGGTAATCGCTACTTACTACAACATAATGTGTAATGAATAATTGGAAGGGGTTACTACACTTTCTAATTAGCGGGGTGACACTTTATTCTGTTTCGAAATGCTTCGGATTTCAAAACAGGTATTTAATATCTTAAGTTAATGCGTAGACACTGCGGCACGTGCGATTCATTCAACTTCGAGGTTAGGTTTATTGAATCCAGTGTGTTCTGCATTTGTGAGTATCTTAAATTAGTGAACAGTCGACTATGAAATGAATATTATAATTTATAAACGTCAATTGAGTACTTTGTTAGGAGGCGCTTTGAAGATGAAGTACATTTACATCATCATCATCTCTTTGATTACGTCAAAACACGATATTACTAAGTGATGATGTTTTATCTCATCACTATGTAATTTAGTGATAAAATTCCAAAGGTTAATTTTATGAGGAAGGTTTGTGTATGGTTTAAGTCAATACAAAATTGTGTTTAATCAAATTACCAATTCCATACAGCCAAATTGAAATTATTATGATTTCGAATCAATTGTGGTATTTACGTATTTTGTGAACCTTATTTAAAAGCGAGAATGAAAGCGAATTGAATGAATCTGTCCGAAGTCAACAAAGCCTCAGTGAAAACAACTCCATGCAACATTTTGGATTCCAGATTTTCCCTACCGTAATCCCTTAGGGAACGTATAATTTTCTAAGTAGTTTAGATTTAAATTATCCACGTTATGAGTAAAACACGTTAAAGCACATCCCATCGGCATTTTATACGTGCTATGGCGTTAAGTCCCTATCTGTACATCGCATCCATTAACAGTATGTACGAACAGATAAAATATCCGAAACTTTTAAATGTAAAAAAAACTTCTCTTGTTAGTACGTTCACACTATGATATCCAGAGCAACGGTAATGTGTTGGGAGTTGCAAAGATTCAGTCCACTTCGTTTTTTTAAAAAGTGTTTTAAGATATGTTGGTTTAGATTTTATTCGTTGTTGAAAGAGAAGGTGGCGCCCTCTGACTGTTTGATGTTCGCATACTTGGAAGTTTTAACTGCTACATTAAGTTCAGATTGACAGGTTTGAAATATGCATTTTTGCATTATCAGCATGATGCGCTCTCTGCCGGATTCTAATCAGACTGCTGTCCTTATGGATTTAGTGATCACCAGACACATTCGTTTTAGATTTCCTTCCATCGCAGTTGGAAGAAACCTGTCAACTTAGTCTGACCTTCAGACAGAGTTTTATGTGCAGCTGTTTCTTATTGTGCTTTCTTCTTTCTCTCTTCCTTTATTCCAGAGTGGTAAGCGCAGGTGCTAGTAATTGGAAAGAAACCAGATTTCTGTCTCACTTTGGAAAAATTTGTCATTAGCAGCACGGTTCTGCTGACAAGAAAGAGGGCGCCACTTGTGTTGATGTCGGTCTAGCAAATAGTTCACAGAAATAACCGAACGATAAATAAACATTATTTTATTTATTACGCAAGAAAATACGAAAAAACTGATCGACAAGAAAATACATCAATTCAAATAGAAAAAATGATGCCGAGTAAGAGAGAAATAAAAAATAAGTAAACTCGCTTACGTTTACTCAATTTCCAATTTACCAAACACAATCTATCACCTTTGCTTCGCTTTTTGCATATCAATGCAGTCGATTTGCTATACGTGCTTTTTCGATTTCCGTGTAGGTTATTCACGAAGCTTTCAAAACATGGATCAAGGATGGAGAGAGAGAGAGAGAGAGAGAGAGAGAGAGAGAGAGAGAGAGAGAGAGAGAGAGAGAGAGAGAGAGTCATAGTGGCTTTTAAAGCTTACGATCGTGTCAGTCATCCTCTATGCCACTTTACCAATCACATGATTGAGACTCTTCATTCAGAGTACCGGGAATGACATATGGAGGAAACTATAGGTTGGGGCTGTAAACATTACAGATATAAATGCCATAAATATTGCATCACATAAACGACGTTAACGTCAAGACGAATACTGTTGTCAACATCAAGCAGGTTAGTATTATCGAAATCGAAGTTAACGAAATTAGGATCATTCGCTCAATTGGCACCCGAAGAACTCAGCATTGAGCCTCTGGCTTTTAAGATGACCATTAAGATGAAGATCACTTCGCATAACCATTACAAGACAACCACTGAATGTTCTTACAGAACATTTCGTGGACACAGACTTCTGTCCTAGAATTTATGTAGTTTAGTAGAAGTGTCGTAATTTTACAATTCTACAGAATACTCCAAATATTCTGAGCTCAACTGTAGATGGCTACTGTTCGTCATATCAATGCAGTCGATTTGCTATACGTGCTTTTTCGATTTCGGTGTAGATTATTCACGAAGCTTTCAAACCATGGATCAAGAATAGAGAGAAAGAGAGAGAGAGAGAGACTAATGATGAATATATTACATACAGCTACACTATCATTAAAGAACTATTTTTATTTGAACAGGCGAAAAGTTGCTAAGTTCCTCGATGTATAAGAAGACACATGATGATGATAATAATTATAATCATTGGTATAATATTCGTGGATAACATTAAGAAAACTCACCACAGAATGCTGAGTAATTTTATTCCATACTTATTCTGTCTGGACTCTCTGACTCATGTATCAAGTTAACTGTTCTGTGTTGTTCTATAACTTTCCTTGGTTCTTTTTTCTATGTTAACGTGTTTCTAAGTTTATAGTTCGGTTGATTGCCTTTCCCTTGCAGCAGAAGTTAATAAAAGAAATTTTTATTTCGAATTTTTATTGCAAGTATGGCAGACATTACGTCTTTATTGCTCTGTGATCGCAAAGATAGTTATTACTTCTCATCTTTTGTGATCAGTGGAAGAATTTCGCCTGTCTTTTTCTTCTGGTTTAAAAGTAGGAAAACTAGACATTGGTCATCTCGTATAAATTCGCTTTCCCTAAATTCCTTTAAAGACATATTTTTTAGATGAATTCTCTGCAATGAAAGGGAAATATTTTGTCTTTATTTATCAATTTGGAGAACCAAAAAAATACTTGAGGTTTCTCTTTTGAAGATGCAGTGTACTTATTATTTATTTGGTGAAAATAAGAGATTAGTAACCATCCCTATATGAAGTTAGCTTGAACCGAAATATAATGTTTTGAAAAGAAAAAAATAAAATAAAATCTTTCCAGAATATTGGTGTATTTGCACCATATAGTTATTTCCTTTGGCTTGTTTACATCCCTTGGTTTCTGTATATCCCATTAGCCATGAAATGCAAAAATATATGCAGAGATGGCGAAGCAGTCCTTTGATGTTGGCTTCCTTGCAGTTGTCAACAGGGTTTTGTATGGAATGCACATCAAAGAACAAGGCATTAAGAACACAGATAGCAACATCGATCTTGAAACTTAAGAATAAGTTGTCCACATTTGATATTAGTAATGCACGCAGGTTTCTTCGTTTGCTGCACTAGAAATTTTTTAATTTTTGACATTAGTTTTAGAAGTTTCAGAATGCAGGAGTTCTGTTTATGATTTTTAAAAATTAAATATTTAAAAAATAAAAACAGAGATATATTCGTGATTCTTCCTTCGACTTATATTTTTTAATAACTATTCCTTCATTTGTTTATTTTAGTTTTGAAAAAATAAGTTAAAAGGCATCTCAATTTTAATTTGTTATCTCAGTTCGTTTTAGTCATTTTGTGCACAGCAATCCATAAGATAGATAAATTCACTGCAAACATCGCTTAAATTAAAAATAAAATTAAAAACAAATCGCCCTTTTCATTAAATGAAAGTAATCTATTTTTAACCTGTTTGCAGCTAGTCAGGTGGCAAAATCTATTCGCCACAGGCGAGTGTACGAACAGAACCCTACCTGTGCATCTTTATCGTTGCAGCAATGAAATTGCTACTGTCGTGCACGTTCCAATAACTTTGGTTAATAAAAAAAAAAAACGAGGTTCATGTTATGGGAGACGAACCTGTTTGAACCTCATCTGTCTCATATGGAGGTGGCGGTTTTTCATCACGCAAAATAGATGAACCTGAAAGACCACGCGTAATTCACTACGCAATATGCTAGCCTCATAGTCTTAGTTGCGTCGACACAACATCGAAAGAGAAAACGAATAATGAAACGAATGAAAATTCCCGAGAAAATGGTCTACAGTCGACTTGCAAGGAGAACAAGTATGTACATGGAAGTCGCCCAGGAAGATGATTTCGTTGTTAGAAAATTGGACCGCTGGAAGTCAAACTTCGGGGATTAGAAATTGAAGCGGACAGAGTGATCTTCAGAGTTTGAAAAGCGGTAAACTCAGCAGATAAATTTCGCTGAATGGGGCAAAAACTTTAAGACAGTGGAAGTAGAAAGAGGATTCTAAAGCTGGAATTCTCCGACAAGAAGTGTCTGATCTCTCAAAGGTTCCATGCATGTGATGACAGGAATAATACAGAGTGTAATTTGGGCAGCTAAGGTAATATCTAGACATCTAGAAGTTTAGAGGTCATCACTGATATCTAGATGCTGTCTAGGATGTATTTCGATAGATTATCGTATCTTTCAGTACGATAATCTATCGAAATACATCAGATTATCGTACTGCAAGATACTATTATTGGCATGATAATGCAGCCAATATATTATGATAATATTCTCTGGCGGGTTTAAATGCTATGCCGGATAAAAAAAAAATGTTTTTTTCATCCGGTATTCTTAGGTTTAGATGTAAAGGTTCCCTTTTCATACTGCAACAGGGACCTATCTCAAGTTTAGATAAATACTCACTTTATATATATATATAGTCATTTTTTACATATTTTAATTGAAGAGGATCGGTATTGGCAGTCGTATGCCTATACGGAAACCACTGATTTCTGCGAAGAACCGGAAAGTTGGTCTACAGTGGTGTCAGAAACACCGTCACTGGCCACTGGAAGACTGGTAAAAAGTCATGTGATTCGACGAGTCACCGTACATCCTGTTCCGTACCGACGGTAGGCAGAGAGTTGGGCAGGAACCTAATAAAACAATGAAATTAGCTTGTTTAAGAAATTCCAGATTACAAAACCGAGTTTCGGTGAGTGTAGAAAAAAAAAATACCCATCTTGCTCAACTGGAGATTACTGACGTTCTCTTGGCCCATCTAGCATTTATAGTGTCAGAAAGATACCAGAAAAGAAAGCTATACATATTTTAACCAAATTTATAGATCGTACGTATATCCAGATAAAACGACAAAGAACATTTTTGAACTCTTGAAATATTTCGAAAATTACATTTTTTTTAAAAAAATAACACTTAATAAGTGTCATGTATTTAAGTAATAACAGAACGGCTATCTTATTTTTTGGTCCGTTTTGCCGGAACAATTTTGCTTTGTAGCCAATCTATATCTTATGGCGTAATGCAGCGAAGAATAGTGCACTGCCATCAATGACGAATTTTGCGTACTTACCTCCAAATAAAAGTGTGTGCTTTAAATCAAAACATGAGAAATATTTCACTTTACTCCTATCAGTTGAATATTTCCATTTCGAAGTTTCCAATTTGTGTGGGTGCACCTTTTAAGTAAACGAGATTTACTTCATGTGGAAATATTTGGATTTGATTTAGTGCTATCGATTTTATGATCTATGGCGTTTACAAGAAGAAATAAGATTTTCAAAGAAACAAATATAAATGTAAATGTATCAGGAAAAATAAATGACGCTATTGATATTTTTATTACTATAGCTGCTTTCAAACAAATACGCATCCAATTTTTTAGCTGTTTCAAACACCCACCTGTGTTTTATACAGATCTTCACACAAAAAAAATCATAGTATGCGAATCATAACATTATACAACTCTGCGCCCTCTGCCATCGTTATCCAAAGAGAATTATAACAATAATAAAATCCTAAATCAAATAGATCAGCGCCCTCTGCCACCGTTATCCAAAGAAAATTATAACAATAATAAAATCCTAAATCAAATAGATCAGCGCCCTCTGCCATCATAACTCGGAACCATTATTTATAAAAATAGAAAGCAATTGAAATGTGTTGTAAAGGAAAAATAAATAACCATTTTTTGAGAAAATATGATGTTATTATTGTAGCTACAGAGGTTTTCAAATAAGTGAGGAAGTTTATATTTGTGTATACAGCCAGCGCATATCCTGAGATCCATTCAAATCTAAGAAATCGTCTCATGACGCACACTAGAATTTCTTTTTTTCTCTAAGAAGCGTTTCTACAGTGCATCAGCACGATGTAGGCGGCTTAATACTGACCTATCGAATATAATCTAATTCCATCTGTCCATAACAAATCAGAATTCTTCTTTGATGCTAACCATCAGAATCTCGTATAAATATGGTCTGAGTGTTGGGTGAGAATTTAGATTCCGAGTGAGATTTTTCTACGATCTCCATATGGTGAAAAACTTTTTTATGTACGTGCTGCCTATTGAGCTTCAGTTATATTCTTCGCATCACCATTTTGTTGTTAAGCCTAATATCTACCAACCAAGCAATATGCAGATGCATGTCCCAAGGCAACTCACATTTCTACAGCATCTGGTGATAGCAATATTTCCATATCCATCGAGAACTTCAATTTTGCATTCTAGATTTGAGATATATTGTTGAGTTCTCTCTCTCCAGAAATATATAGGCATCCTTCATCTTTGAACTAACGAAAAAGTCCAACAAATCGCATTTCTGAGATATAGATCTTTGTGGTTACATCACAGCGGCCAATATGTAATGCAGATGGACGTTATTTACAAATACACGTGATTTGTAAAGAGCATGAATCACGTGAAAGATGCCTGGAATTACGTTGAGTCTAATAATTTCGCCCTGAGCAAGTTCCATTTGCTGTTTGGTAGTCATACTTGGTTTTTCTGCAATGTACTTTGGTTCATATTTACAAAATTGTTAACAAAATCAAGAAAAGCCTCTTCATCAAGAGGTTTTCTTGATTATCGAATTCCTTCGTCAATGTTCACTTGCTTTATCACCGCTTTTGTGAACGTGGTACAGTTTTTGACTAACGAAATGAAGGAGGGAATAAACAACCTGTCGATACTTGTAACTAAGGCTGTATCTAGCAGTACAGAGGATTGCAGAGAAAACATATACCTCTCCTTCTCTCTCTCTCTCTTTCTCTCTCTCTCCCCCCCCCCCTCTCTCTCTCTCTCTCTCTCTCTCTCTCTCTCCCAGTTGTATTGAGGGTCCTGAATGCAAATCGAATTGATCAATACGCTTTCAGCTGGTTCAAGCACTTTTACCTCAATTGAAGATGATGAGATTTTGTCAGCAGTTTCTACAAAAGTGCGTGCTTGAAAACGACTCTTCTTTTGTGTGTTTTTCATAGACGAGGCAAAGTTTACTTACAGTAAACAGTATTTTCAATTACAGTCACATGTTCGCCAATCAAAATTTACGTGAAGTTATTCAGTTGAGATATCAAAAAACTATTTTCCATCCACGTTTGGACAGAACATCTTTGGCAACAAGTTTATAGGAACATATATTTTTGCAAACAGGCTTACAGGACTTTGGTGCCATGATTTACGAGGTGTGGCTATTAAATAACGAGACTGGTTGCAAAAATGTGGTTTATTATTGCAATTGTACAAGTTAATTGTTATCCCTTCAACATACTCCCCTCCTCCATCTATAAGCCGTTGCTTACGAATTTTCCACTGTTGGAACCAGTGCTGCAAGTCATCAGATGTTATCTGCTTCAGTAGCGCTTCCGTTTTCTCCTTTACCTCATCCACTGACTGAAAATGGGTACCCTTCATTGCAGATTTCAACTTTGGAAAAAGGTAAAAAAGTCACATGGAGCTAAGTCCGGCGAGTAAAGTGGATGGTCTAACACACTGGAAAACTCACCGAAAATGAAAAGCAAGAATGAGCAAGTCAAAACTAAAGGCAATGCTGATCGCTATATATATATATATATATATATATATATATATATATATATATATATATATATATATATATATATATATATATATATATATATATATATATATATATATATATATATATCAATATATCAATATATCAATATATATATATATATATATATATATATATATATATATATATATATATCAATGGCGTGATATCTCAATGGCGTGATACTGGTTGAATGGGTACCCAAGGATCAGACAGTTAACCAACATTATTACCCTGTGGTTCTGGACAAGCTGGAAAACGGGTGAGGAAGAAGAGACCCGATCCATGGATTCTGCATCAGGACAACGCTCCAGCCCACAGTGCACTGTCTGTAAAGCAGTATCTGGCTGATAAGAAGATTCCATCGTTGGACCATCCACCTAACTCGCCGGACTCAGGTCCATGCGACTTTTATCTTTTTCCAAATTTTAAATCCGCATTGAAGGGCACCCATTTTCAGTCAGTAGATAAGGTAAAGGAGAAAACGGAAGCGCTACTAAAGCAGATAACATCTGATGACTTGCAGCACTGCTTCCAACAATGGAAAATTCGTATGCAACGGCTTATAGATAGAGGAGGGGAGTATGTTGAAGGGATAACAATTAAGTTGTACAATTGTAATAATAAACCACATTTTTGCGACCAGTCTCGTTATTTAATAGCCACGCCTCATATTGCAATGACCTAGTAGAAAAATGTCTTTCAGGATGCTCAATGACGTCCTATCCTGTGCGCGAAGGAGAAACATATGGTTCACGTATGATGGCGCTCCACCACACGTTAGTTATGAAGACCGAAAGTAACTTGTTGAACGGTTTCGTGAAATATGTATTGTTCTCTGGAACAACCACCTGGTCTCTTCGACCCTGCCGTAAAGATAGAATAGAAGAGACCGATCGTACATTATTACTCTAAGTGGGCTAATAGATAATCCGGAAACACTGATTTAGAAATCAAATGAAAGTTTTGAACTCTTTCAGATAACTTCCAATTATTATTATACAATTAAAAACTCACCTGCAGGATTTACACGAAAATGGTGGGTTTTCCATCCTGGAAAATGGGTTTTTCGCCCCTGCAAACCAGCCACACACACACACACATTGATTATAATATAGTGATCTCACAGCTTTCATTGAAATAGTTCACAAACTTTTATTGAAATATTTTGAAGAGTTTACAGAAAGACGTATACAAAAACAACTCGAGTTTCCCAATTATGCCTCCTCTTAGTGGCAATGACAATGCTCGTTTTCACTCTACTTTTTTTTTTTTTTTTTTTTGCTGACGGAAATTCTAGCCAAAAATGTCACAACAGCTGTTTTGAACTTTCCTTATCTTCCAGCTGTGGCACTTCAATTTTTGTTTCGCTATTAAGACGTAAAGGAACCACTTTGTTGGAAACAGCAAGCAAATGACGTCTACAATCCGGAGAAGATCTTGATCATATCTCGCACTCAATCACGAAAGAAATAAACGGAAACGGACACAATAAATTTAAGAAAGACAAAGTAAACAAACTAAAAAAAAAAAAAGAACTAAGGAATTCGTTGGCGTGTTATCTATTGAATAAATCAAGCGATGCAGAGTTCTGATGTATGTTTAAGTATTATTCCAAATTGACGAACGTATATGGGAAGAAAACTAAATAATAAAAACAGGTCAATTGCCGGAAAGGTTACGGCACTGTACAATATGCCAACGAGTTATCTTGTTAAGGATTGTATTCATGAATAATTCAATACACGGTCGCAAGTTTCTTCAGATTTAGCAAGAATACGTCTTCCCTTTCTTTTTACAAATGCTTTGTTGTGCCGTTTTCAGAACAACACCTTCATCTCTTTCTTTTGCACACGCATCTGCCTGCAGGACGTTTGTATAAATGAATACTATCCATCAAGATAAGTGTTAACTTGTCCGTTAGGAAGATGAAAATTTTCGTGAATTACCATAGAATGTTTACACCATCCCTAAACTCCTTAACTACATCGTTGGAAGTGTGCTTTGATTGGAATGTTTTATTCAGTTAAGAAGTGCGCTGAAAAGTTTATCCGGTTAACCTGCTGACAAGGTACATTGAAGTCAAATACTTTTCAGAAGTATTCAAGGAATTCTTCGAAAATTGTCCGCATTGTGTGCTTTTATATTGCTATTAAACAGTTGTGATGTGGCTTTATAGCGGTTTCTTTCTCCTTCTCTCTCTCTCTCTCTCTCTCTCTCTCTCTCTCTCTTGAGAACTACCAAGTTGTGTAAATAACTTCGGCTGTAAGATGATATCACAGTTTATTGACAGCTCTCGGAGGCGCACAAAAGGATACGAAAAGCGAAATGAAAGGCAAAAGAGAAAAATATTTTTCTGTTGAGAGTAATTCATCAGCATCTCAATCAAACTATATGAAAAGGAAACGGGAGATTGACATATCAAGGTCGTAATGTATGTTCTGTTGACGTAAACTTAAAATCACACCCTTGTTCACAGACTTCCTGATTGTTGCATTTACAAGGATTTTTTTTTTAATCTTAAAGAGAAATAAGCGAAAAAAGCATGGACCACTTTATGTGGGCACAAGTACCGCATGCATTTCAAAACAACCTACCAGCAACGAACGATGGCATTAATGTACGTGGTACACATATACAGAGAGATGTGTGTTTTATAAATCTGACATTCCTCTTGAGCAGTATCGTGGAGCTGTCATTGAACACGTAAATGAAAAACATCGCACATACTGGTCTACTTGAATCACATTTCCTGAGTGTAAGAAATATAATAAAAAATGTGATGGAAGCAGAGAAATTTACGTATCGCTTAGTGATGCAGAAAGTGTCGATCTGTTAATGGAAGTATTGTCTTAAAATTCAAAATAATTACGTTTATATCAGACAGTTTTGAAGAGCAGTTCATTCCTGTTTTGTACAACAGAAAAAAGGTTGATAATGACTTTATAAACACATCGAAAACAAAAATGTTCGGAATTGCACAGATACTCATCAATTAAAGATGTCAAAAGGAACGTCAAAAATAAATCATCTCCAAGAATCTTCTAGAAAGATTTCCTGTGTAAATAAACAGAAACTCAAGTAACTGATCTTCAAGAAAGAATCTACACCTAGTAAGTTGACATGTTATTGTCATATCAGCAAAATAAAAAAATCAAACGCACGCCTCTGAAGAACATTGAAACAGCACAAGACAGTTACCACCCTAACATAACCTTAGCTTGAATTTGATGAAGAAAAAGTACTCTGACGGTTGGTTATTGCACACAGAGACGTGTTTGTTTGTCTTTAGGACAGCCTTCTGATCGCTATCCAGTCTCCTTCCTATTTCAAGTTTCTCCTTTTATTTTTATCACTTATCAATGTTTCACGTCGTAACTGAAGTCCTATCCAGGCAGTCTCAATGCAAATCGAGGTTTGTTACGCATGGCACTGCTTAAAACTAGCATTTAGGCCAACGCAAAACCAAAATTTAGTCAATGTTACGATCCTATTATTGTTGTTGTATAGTCTCCATTGAGCCCTAGGACTCACTGCGGGAGCCCCACAGTAGCCATTATTCACACAATGCCTGGCATACCTCTCCTTAAACTAATTCACTGACACAGCACTCAAAACCGCTCTGGCAACCAACTGCACATATGCGCTACCCTGCAAGCAAAAAATGTAGGCAGGGGCAAATTCTCCATGCTTGCTATGCTTGGTGCGCAAGCTCATTAATTGAGATAGAAGGAATATTTATTTGTTAATAAATGCATGCATTTATAAGCATTAGTCTTTTATTTTTGTAGACAGAAGACGTCTTAAGCTTGCGCGGCAATAATTGAGCTTTGCGTCGTGCATCGAAGGCCGACGCTTGCTCGTCTAGTCAAAGCTACCTTGGCTTGCTCGGTTGTAGGAGCTTCCAGGTCCTCGCAGCAGCATTGTGATTTCATGCACGCGCATAGCCATTTCTGCTCCCTTCACGTCGTCTTAAACACAGGCCATACGCAGTCAAAGTACCTCTAGCCAGTGAGCGTCAGCCAGCCTTCACAGGTGTGCGTGTTGCTTGGGAAAATTAAGTTACAACCAACTTTTTGCTCCTCTTTTCTTATCTTGTATTGAAATATTTTGTCTGCACCAGTAACTGATGTTTCTATCATTTCTTCCTTTTCTTTATAACCCACAAACCATCAATCTATCCATAGGGAGCATTTCACAGACTGTCACCTTTATATATTCCGACGTCCTTCTGTGACATCACTGTGTGTGTGTTCCGCATACACGCTTGGCTGTTCTTGGGATTTAGCAAAGATAAACCCACCTTTTCTTTTCTAACAATATATTTGTTGCCCTGTTCATAGAAAAATACTTAAAAATCGTGTTATTTCGGAGAAAAATCCTACCGTAAGGATAACCCACTTTCTGTTGAAATGCCCTTTCATTACGAAGAAACATTTCTCAAATCAGAGATGAGAACCGAACCCAGGTGTTTTCCACCCTAAGGGTTCATATCGCGTCATCCATTCAAAGTGCTGCGAGCTGTTCCTAATACTAACGATGTTTCACATGTGCGCCAGCTTCGCTCCGCTTATGGAAGCACTAAAGAAACTTATTACGGGTTCTCTAATGCACCGTCAAAGTCAAACTAGACACCCCTTTGCTAACAAACAGCAAATATCTTTTAAATGTAAGACACAAGCATCACACATACAAGAAAATAGGAAATGGATTAAAGTGGCAACAGACTTAGGCAATCGATCCTAATCTTGTACAGCCTTCATTATTTTTCGTTTCAGCGTCCACTCGTGATTCAATTTTTTTTTCCCCCAGAAACTCTTCCCTTCAAAAAAATGAAAAGTCATACTACGAATAAACTGCCAGTCTATAAATGACGTATCCCTATTACATACCCCCCCTTACCTCCCAAGCCCCATCAATCAGATCGGTGTCCATAACAGACTGAACTAATAGCCGATTGTCACCAATGATTGACCCCCTTTTCAAAATATTATGCAATTTATAGACAAACCCTAAGCACAGAACACGAGGGGGTCTCAGGATAGTCAAAACTACTCCAAGTTTAAAAAAAAAAAATGGAAAACCGTTTCATTCACATTAATGTAGTATATTAATGAGGTAACGAAGAGGTTTGAATACTGGTTCGTGATTTGTGGTCTCCCACGATGGTCTCTGTTAATCATAATAATATTGTGATTAACATGTACAATGTATATTAAAGTACTGTATCTCCTGGTACTAATATTGATACTAATAAACCACGTGCCCCAACATTAAAACTAATGTACTGATTTATAACGTTCTATGGGTGGGATTCGCATAAAAAATTTCCTCACAGTTCTTTATTATGTTGGCTATCCATGTATAACTACATATTGTAAAATTAAAAAATATGCAATACTTTTGTGATAGGGCTCAATCCCCATTAATATCCTATTTAGATCATAAAGATAATAAAATACGTTGTTTTGAAGTTTATACACATTTCCCTACTTTTCTCGAATTTGGAGAATGTGGCACTGCAAGGTATAAAAACAAGAGATGCATCCTAAATGATTATAGCTCAAAACTGGAAATGGCATGCGACAACCAAAGTGATTTGGATGCTTAATATAGTTTAGGCTTAATATAGTATCTTGCTTCCCATTTAACCCCCTCCCCCCAAAAAATAAGCCTCCGTAGTTCAGTCCATAATGACCGGATTCAAATCCCATTTGGAATGCAAAGTACCATTTTTGTGCATTCAGAGAAACACCATTTCGCTTTAATGTGCTCACTGCTTCAAGCACGAACGTGGCTGCGATCCATGACTGTAAAAACAAAGGAATTTGTAAGGCATAAAGAGGAAGAAATTCGCAAACCATTTAAACCAAACACAAAACATCTTCTGGCTAGTTCACTATTCACAAGTCACTTCAGTTCTGTTATGAACTCATCAAAGGTTGTGATTTTATTCTTTGTAGATTTACTTGACCATCCATGCACCACAATGGGTCTCATTTCGGAACTTTACTTCAAGGTCTCCCCTTTTGCTGAAAAATCTTTCTTTCCACTTGTAAACAACTACACAGTTTTCGTGCAAAGGTTTTCGATCCTACAATGGCACAAGTGCAAACCAGCCATACCGTTACTCTAAGCCTAGCACGTGCTGAGTGCGTGAGTCGCTAGAGAAAGGCCATCAATCACTAGCAGCTCTCAGGGTTTTAACAAGCACTTTCTTGTGACATTGAAAAGCAGGTTACGAACAACCCCACTTGTGTATTATTACGTTTCAAACTTGGTGAACATTTTCGTGAACAAGAAAGGCCTAAGTTTGTTGGCGAGTGTATACACGAAAAACCTCACACGCACACACACACGCAAATAGATAGTGTTTATTACTAAAACAAGCAATAATGTCCACTATAGGACATTTTCTAGAGCGATGTTCGTGATAAAAAGAGAAACTCTCCGCCCGCACAGACATACAGACTATTTTTACAGGAGAATGCTTTCTTTCACATTTTCTATGCCATTATCGGCAACCGCCTCGCTTTCAATGTGTGTTAAAGGTAATGAAGCTCAACATGGGACCGCGGTGAATGACCACTAACTAAATTTTCTCAACCATCCAAAACGTCTACAAAGACTAAACTGGCTGTTATATGGCTGGAAAGCAATCTCACGATCGTAGAAGAATCGATAGAAATCGAAACGCAAGCAATTCAAGTATGTCGGTGCATTCACCTACACTGAAGTATTTGCAAGAGACATCATCCAAGAACTGAAGACAATCTAGAAATAGTCGCCTAAATAACTCATTATAACTCAATATTGAGATAACAGTAATTAGCGTCTACTCGGACTGCATGAAACTTATTGTTGAACAACTTCTTAAGTATTCTGCAATTGAGGGTTCTTCTGTTAGTAGCAAAAACTTTCCTTCCACTCTCTTCTGTTCTGATCCTTCTCTTTCACAGTCGTGTACCTGTCTCCATTGAGCATGTCATCTAGCATTGTTTTCCTTACTCTTCCTCTTGGTCTTTTTCAGTCTATTTTTCCTTTCGACGGATTCTCTGATGATTCCATTCCCTCTTAGAATATGTCCGATCCAGTTTCCCTTTCTTCTTTTTATCTTCCTTAACAGACTTCTTTCTTCTTCTACACTCTTTAAGACCTCTTCATTAGTTATTTTATCTGTCCATTTGATTTTTTCCATCCTTCTCCAAATACACAACTCAGAGCTTTCCAAAATCTTAATTTCTTCTTTCTTCAACCAAGTTTCAGCTGAATAGAGGGCAACACTCCACACATAATATTTTATTAGTCTTTTCTTTAGGTTTCTGTCCATTTTACTTCTGAATAAATTCCATTTTCTATTAAAGGCATCTTTTCCCATCGCTATTCTTGCTTTTATGTCACTTTTACATCTTCCCTCACTGCTAATCACACTTCCTAGATATTTAAATGTCTTTACTTGATTCAATTTTTCTCCATTTATTCTGATATCCATATTTGCCTCTTTCCTTGCTATTTTCATTACCTTTGTTTTTCTTATGTTAATTTTCATTCCATAATTGATACAGGATTCCAGTAATCTGTTCAACAGACGTTGTAGTCCTGTTTCAGTATTTGATAGTAATGCCTTGTCATCTGCGTATCTTATTGCAAATATCTGTCTACCTCCAATCTTCATTCCTTGTTCCAAATTTTCCAGTGCTTCTTTTAAGATTGCTTCGGAATGCAAGTTAAACAAAATTGGTAACAGAGAACAGCCTTGTCTTACTCCTCGTCCAATGATGCCTGGTTCTGTTCTACCGTATATGTCTCTCACCATGGCAGTTTGTCCCATATATGGTAAAATAATTAGACTTCTATTTTTCTAATCTATACTAATATTCTCCATAACTTCCACTATCTTATCCCATTTTACAAAGTCAAAAGCTTTTTCAAAATCTATATAACAGATATTAACTTCTTTATTCACTTCCAGACTTCTTTCACTTACTATTCTTAACAGTCCAATCGCATCTCTTGTTCCTCTACCCTTCCTGAAACTAAACTGATCATCTCCAAGAAATTCTTCCACCTCAGATGCAATTCTGCGTGTTAGGATTCTCAAAAGTATTTTTGATGCATGGGAAATGAAGCTTATTATTCTAAAATCCTTGCAGTTCACTGCATTACTTTTCTTTGGTATAGGTATAAATATTAAGGTCATAACATCTTTTGATAATTCTCCTTCGTTATTCTACTTCTGTCTTCAAAATCTCTGGGCCTAGATCATCTTCATTTACCTTCTTTATATCTTCTAATGGCAACTCATTTGGCCTATTTTCCTTGTCATATAGATCTTCAATGTATGCCTTCCATCTCATTAGGATTTTATATTCTTCATTTGTGATTTTCCCATTCTTATTTTCTATGCCTCTAGTTCGAATTTCATTTATCTTGGGATTCACGCTTCTTGCTTTTTCGTACAAAAGATCATACCTTCCCACTCTCTCATAATTTTCCATTTCTTCCATTGTTTTTTAAGTTTGTTGGACAACTAGCGACCTCTGAAGCTTCACTTGTAATCAGTCGAATTAAATAAAATAGCCAAACACCGTATTATAGAATTGTATATTGTTTATAGTTGATCTAATAATATTCGTTAGCATAAGAGTAGTTCTAAAAATGTTTTTGCACAGAATTCTGAAATGAATGAGATTACCAAAATCAGTTTTTGGTTATTTAATACTTTATGTGCTCTATTTAAAAAACTCTGAACATTAAAATATTCATACTTTTTTTTAAATATGAAATAAGCTGAAAAGTATGAATAGCGTATAGCTTATATTCGGCTAATCAAGCGACAGAAACCTTAGAGAACTCATAACAACCCTTTGCTGGAGGCACATTCGCAAAACTCAGCCGGAAATAACCTCGGGAAGGTACCGCTAAAAATTTTCTTAAATGTTAGCGACTGTTGATTAGGTTACAAGGAATAGCTGACGGCGCATTCACAAATCCCCATGGGAACCGGTAATTCCATGGGAGTTCGAGCGATGACAGCTAGTGTATGAATGCTCCGATAACCGAGATGTCGTCCATATGTTGATCTTTCTACACGTTCGTTTCTTGTCTTCCTTACGTATGCTTGACGGCAGTGTAGTGGTCTTCCAACCGAAACTCAAAAAGCAAGCAGATGTGAAAGCAAACCAACGCCTATTATGTAACAGATGCTCCAAATGAATACATTTCAATAATGGTCTGATTGTTAACGATCTAGCAGTTATTTCTTGTCAGATAAACGTTAGATGGTTGTTTTACTAAGTGCTATCGAAAACAGAAGATATGAAAATTCTGTTTACTAGCATTTACGAGATTTAGGAGTCTGGGCGATAGCAAACAACTCCGCACTGTAGGCTTAATCTTGTCAGTTGCGTTTGACATTTTGCTTTGGAGAAGGGGATCTGTGATAACAGGGTTTTGACACCTTCAGAAAAGCAAAGCTAGGACAAAGAAATAAAAAAGCATTCAGCACTGATTTTTCATTCTACTGTTTGATGTAATTTCGAATTTTCTTATTTGTGTAATCGATGTAGTAATTAATTCAACTTCAGTAAACCATATTTTTATTTTCAAGGCGTTGTTTGTGCAACATAAATAACAAACAAAAAAGTCAAAGAAGGGTTGCCTTTTTAAACTTTAAATACTTTGGAAATAATCAAACCCTTACAACTTTGCGAATGTATTTTCAGGCACTTTATTCTGTTCTCTGTCTCTGTCTCTTTCTTTCTCTCTTCGAGCGCTCTGGTTGAAATTGATTATACATTCCGTGATTATACAAAGGTGTAAGCATCAATTCGATTCGCTTAAAGATCACGGCACACACGGAGACCTATTATACGGCTTTCCGGTAAAATGTGTAATTTGAGCAGTTTAATATAATAAATAGGATGTCAAGTGTTAAGGATTATGATGATATATTTAGTTAAACAGGAAGCCTTAAATTAGATTGTTAATTAACAAATATTTAAAGGTTCACAACAAAACTAAATGATGTAGTCATTTGTAGAAGCGAACTAATAATGAGAACAGATCACTGATGGAGGGTGTGTATTTTAGATACGTAGGCGCGCACGCACGCACACACGCACGCACACACAACATTGTATTATCATATTATAATAGAAGGCAATTCGAATTATACGATAACGTTATTTCTTTGATTTTGAATTTTTTTAGTAATAATGACCATTATTTATAAAATATATTTTTACAACATTCACAAGCCGTTTAAATAAAAGCTAGCCGCTTGTATAACTGCATTTTTTTTTATTGTTCGTGTTAGAGTTGAACTGCAATGTCGATCGAGCAAAAAACTGAACTAATGCGCTTCCTTTAACATGGATCTCTAAGATCAACACTAAGTTTCCTGGCGCATGGGAATTTTTTTTTTCTTTTAATATCTAACACAATTTACCGGAGTTCATTAGTACAAGGATGATGATTGTTTTGCCGTGTCGTCACAATTTCAGAAGACGTTAAGAAAAACAATCATAACACTTGGTTGGGACTGATCGCCAAGAGCTGGTCCACGGTTATGCCTCATAATGGAATTGACATTCATTGATGTTGCTTAATTATGGATGTGGAACATCTTTTTTAGACTGCGAAGGAGAACATAGTTTGCATTTTGCGATAAAAATATCCCTGTACATGTAGAAAGATGTAAATATGCCACCAGAATAAATTATGCAAATTGTGAAAGACGAGATCATTGGGATCGTGTAAATTTCACTGTAGTCTACAACAGTCATTTTTACACAAATATTTGATCTAGCGTTGGCAGCTTTATGGGGATGAAGAAGAAAGGGGTTATCATTGCGAACTACTGTTATTCTATAGGATGCCAATTTAGGATCAAAACATTCGAAGTTATTATAACAAAATGAGACCTTTGGTTAGTTATGATTAATCAGGTTAGTTTTATTTACCTATTTTATTGAAATAATTTTATTATTAGGCATTTTAAACCTTATCAGTAGGTTTTAATGTTCATCTTAGACGGGAATCGAACCCAGGTTTTTCCAACCAATGGACATCGTCGATACTGAGTGAGTTCTTAATAATTCCAAAACGTCTTTGTTCCGAATACGAAATAAGAAAGTCTATTTAAATTCTGTCCGAAAGGTTTAAATGTTATCTCCGAAGAATGGCTGCAATACAAATCAAATAAAGTCTGACATTTGACGCACTAATCTCAAATAATACCAGATGAACAAGATAAAAATAAATACGGTACTCTAAACCTGAATTAAGAATGACATAAGAGGATTATCAAGAACACGGATTTCCGTGATGCGTTTTGTTCTATCGGAATGGAAATTTCTTGTCAATTAAACGATCGCTGCATATGCGCGTGCGCGCGTGTGTTTTTAATGAAGATAATCCTGTTTTCAACTCTCCTCGAGTTACTTTTTAGCTCTTCAATAATCAAACCGAACAGTTTAAGCCTCCTCCAAACGTTTTTCTTAAACTCTTTCTACGTTATCTTCTTAATTAATCAAAATGTACCATCATTTAAAGCGTAATTTTTTGTGTATTTGAAATTTGTTCATTGTCTTTTCATTAAACAACGTGTGCACCCTAAGAGGAAAAGAATATTAGATATCAATTCATTTATTTATGTTGTTTAACAAAAGATGAACTCTTGTATGTCGCAACAATTAGCAAAAAGTTGAATCGTTATCACGTGAGTTGATAGCATGTGCTTCTATTGGTTAAACAGACTACGTCAGCTTGTTATTATAAAACAGAACAGACTCTTTTATTAAATATGTCATGCTATTTTAAGTAATATACAAATAAACAAGCTGCTAATTTAGCTAAATAAAATGGGATACGAGTTAATAAAGTAAGAAAACACTTTGTTTTTAACTTGTAGTATAAAAACAAATGTTATTTTTCTCCCGTTAAAGGAACTGATACTTAGCTGTGACACTAATTGTTACCCACTTGCATTCAGTTCTCCTTTTAAAGACTTCAGTTCCAGGTTTAGACGTAACAAGTTCAGCAAGTTAACTAACCACGCGCTGAGTTGGCTACGTTTTCGAAAATCGATGGTAAAACACTGAGACAACTTCAAACAGAGATGGCAAACGCGTATGAGAACACGAGACCATTTTAGAGGAATTGCCTTTCAAAGACTACTTCGGACTGCGTTCTCAAGTGTTGTTTTTTTATTGAACTTAGAAAGCAACGCAGTTCTCCGAATACCCTGATCGCTAATGGCTCTCTCTTGTCTATTCTGTAGTTTCAAGTAAGAGTTTAGTCAGTCTTCCCGTTTGCTAAATTACTGAAACAGCTTTTAGTTCAAATCGAAAGAATGGTTGTGTGTGTGAGTGAGAGCCTGGATGGGTGGATGTGTATAAGAGAGAGAGAGGGGGGGGAAGGAATTTTAAAATAAGGGAAAAAATAGAAAACTGAGCAGAAAAAGGTAGAAAATAAAAATACATAAAGATTAAAAAAGATAAATGAAAAATGAAGACAAGAAATAAGAAAGATAAATAGAAAGAAAGATAAAAAAAGAGAAGGGGAAATAGAAAAAGATAAAAAAGACGAAGAAGACAGACAGAGAAAGATAAAAGAAGAGAAATAAAAAAGATTAAACAAATACTCAGAATGTGTGTGTGTGCGAGACAGAGAGAGAGAGAGAGACTGAATGAGAAGAGGAAAGAATGAAAAAAGAAAGACCGGAAAGTAGTCAGGTAAAGAATGAGGGAGTATGAGAAGCATTTATTGAAGATAAAAAATTATAAAAAAAAATAAAAGCACACACTTGCTCACATACATACAGAACTGATGCAAAAAAATATATAAAGAGACTGAAAGATGTCTTAAAATCACAAAATAGAGAACGTGGGAAAACAAGTAAAACTGGAAAAAAGAAGGAGAAAGAAAATGGCAAAGAAAGGAAAAAAAACTAGAAACGCAAGGAGGAAAAACATCAAAAAAAAAAAGATTGCGAGCGAGAGAACGAAGCATTGACGGAAGGAGAAAACAGGTGAATAGAAAATACAAAAAGAAGGAAATGGCAAAAAGTGAAATCAAAAAGATAAAGAAGAAAATACCGGCCTGTTAGTGAGTGGTTAGCGTATCTGCTTTCAAGCCAAAAAGCTTCGGGTTCGAATCCCACCGTGGGCATGGATGTTTGTGATGGTCTGTGGAAATACTAGTGGTGGTGGTTGGCGGTAGATGGCGTTGGTGTAGGTGACGATGATGGTAATTGCGTTTCTTTGTAGTTGGTGGAGACAGAGAGTTGTAGAGTAGGTGCCCTCCCTCGATGAGTCTTTGGACTCCCTGGAGGTGTAACGTAATAATAATAATAATATAAGATACGGTATGGCGAAAAAAACCATACTTAACTTCGAAATCCTCTTCGGAAAACGCGCTGTGAGCTACGTTGTTCAACTGCATACACAGAGTCTACGCCATTACATGTTGCAAAAGACGTTTATTGTTGAGCATTATTTTCGTTCATACAGAAATATGTCCAGGTATTCCAACATGGTGGAGCAACCTGCCACACATCACGTGGTTCTAGAGCCTATTTCTCATTTCGAGAGACTCCTCGGGAGACTCATTTCGAGGTTCACAGAATTCCCTTGCCCTTCACGTTCTCTTGACCTCAAGATCGCTCGATGCCTTTGTTTAGGGCATGTTGAAGGAATGGGTATTGCGCCATGACTCACCTTTAAACCTTGAACTGAGTGATAAAATTACATGATATGACCAGCAGATGTCACTAACCCATTTCAAGACATAATCTACCGTCATTAATGTTTTATTCGACAAATATTCCACTGATAGTTGTCGATGCACATATCATCAGGTGTAAACATATATTTCTTTGTTAATAAACCACTTTACTCCATAACATACATCGTTGTACTTATTCAGCACTGTTTTTTTCTTGCCATCAGGAGCGAATACTGGTCTTGAAATTCACGCTTGCTCTTGTTATCATTCAGGGAGATTGAAGTCTGATTAGCGTAATAATGAATTACTGACCATTTAAAGCTATGTATTTAGAAATTTATGTATATTTAATCATACAAATACAACATTTGTATTTGTATGATTAAATATACAAATACAAATATTGACCAGTTTATGAACTGATCAATAACATCGCCATAAAAAGTTGGTTGTAACTTCATTTTCCCAAGCAACACGCACACTTGTAAAGGCTGGCTGAAGCTCACTGGTTAGCGCTACATTGACTGCGTATGGCCTGTGTTTAAGACGACGTGAAGGGAGTGGAAATGGCTATGCGCGCGCATGAAATCACAGTGCTGTAGCGAGGACCTGGATGCTCCCACAACCGAGCAAGCCGAGGTAGCTTGACTAGCGTTGGCCTTCGATGCACGACGCAAAGCTCAATTATTGCCGAGCAAGCTTAAAACGTCTTCTGTCTACAAAAATAAAAGCCTAAATGGAATGCTTATAAATGCATGCATTTATTAACAAATAAATATTACTTCTTTCTCCAGTAATGAGCATGCGCAGCAAGCATAGCAAGCATGGACAATTCGCCCCTCCTCCTATACTGTAGAAGGAAAAGATTAAAAAAGAAAGAGAAAGAAGAAAACATTAAAAAGAAAGATTGAGACAGGGATGAAACATTTAAAGTAAAAGAAGAGGAGAAAAAAGTTAAAAAAACTGAAAACGGAGCAAAGTGAAGAGAGTCGTATTAAAAGCAATACAAAAAATTTCTCACGTAGAAAACCTTAGCTTGAATCTTGCTTTTAGCAGCGCCTAATGGGAAACATGGGAACAAATCCTGCTATACCTCTTGAGAGAAAGAAAGATGTAAACGTAAAGAAAATAACAGGAAATTGCAACGACATTCTAGGAATTAATCGCAAGCACATCATCACAATATATTTAAGAAGAGACACAAAAATGTAAGCCTGATTTAGCGACAAACAGAGACGTGTTATGCGATGTGTGCACCGGCATTTACCCAGGTTTATCTGGCAACATTCTCCAGCGCAAGCTTAGGAAAGAGAATAAGACGAGAAAAATTTAAAAAATGCTCTGCTGCAGTGTTTGTTTAGAAAGAGCAGTGTCAGAGTAAATACCAAGGAACAACAGAGACTATCAGAATTCAACAAAGAGTTTCGTGTACAAGGATTGTAGAGATTTTCCGGTGACAATTTAAACAGAGCAAAGAGAGTGGAAGCGATATAATTTAACAGAATAAAAAAATAAAATAAAAATCCTTCCTTTGACTGTCATGGATTTAAGCAAGTAGCCCTGTTTGGTCTTATGCCCATCTTTTTCTATTATATTTGTTAACTGGGCAGTGTAATGAATAACTTAAAAATAAATAAATAAAACTGTTGTAATGATTTGGCCTTCTGATTGTTACTATTCGTTTATTAAATTCAGCTCGATCGCTAAACACGCAATAATGCATAATCTTGAACCCAAAACTAATAACTAGAAATGTGAAATGTTTGAACAATATATGTGCATAAGATCCTAATGGGATATTTAAACTAAACTTTCATATAGATATACACATAAATATGAATATTTATTCTAGAGAAGGTTCAATGAATGAAGTAGGCCTCGGTACTGAAGCCTACTTCATTGATTGAACCTCCTCTCAGCTCAATATTGTTTTTATCCTAACAACAAATTCCTATCCATTACCATCGGAAAAGAAGATAGGAGCAATCAATAAGAAGTATGGAAGAAGTGGGGGCTTGAAGAAGAATTAGAGAAGAACCAGGTCATTGGTTCTACTTGGACGAAGAAGGTGATATTCATCTATATAACAATGTTATGTTCAAGCAATAATGATTAGGGGAAACAAAGGAGTAGCAACTGCATTCAACATATGTCTTTGAATCACTTGAAGATGTGTTCAAATCGAATGATGTGGGCACACATCAAAATGGAGAATTGCACATTAGGCATTTGTGGCTATGATCCCATAAACATTCTTTTAAGGAAGAAGTGGTAGTTTTTTCGCACGTTAGAGAAAGTAACCGACACAATGAAAAAGGAAAAGTTGGTCCTTGTTAGAGATCTAAACAGCAGAGAAGGTAAACATTACCAGACATGTGGAAATGTTTTGGGGAAAAGAGCAAAACCAATAATAATGGCAAATACCTGTTGGATTCCTGCTCAGGACAAGGACTGGTTATTACTAACACCATGTTCCAACATAAAAATGTGCACAAATTCACATGGAGAGAAGAGGCTAGGAATAAGAAAAGTCTCATTGACTATGTTATTGTTGATAGTGATGTTTTCACCCTGGTGCAGGACACCAGAGTGTACACAGGATTTGAAATTGGAAGTGATCATCATTTAGTCTTGAGCAGGATAAAATTGAATTTCATATCGAAAGGAAGAATATGTAAGAACGTTTTGAAACGAATCAAAGTTGAGCAGCTTTTAGAGTGAGTGAGTTGTAGACTCAGATATGCAAAGATTATTCTGGGAAAAATGAAAGAGAATACAAAAACCTTGGTGTCTCAGTGGCAAAGTCTAAAGAAAACATCGACTGATTCATCAGGGAGGTGTATGGTGAGGTTGCGTGCAAGAATAGAAATCGCATCTCCATGGCGAACTCAGGAGATTAAAGAGACAGTCATGGAAAAGAAGAAAGCGTATCGACAGTTCTTAGAAATTAAATCAGCATGTGCTGCAAGAGAATGGGGAGAAAAATAAGAAAACGAAGCAGTGTGAATGTAGGTGAGTGAAAACTCGGGAGAATACATTGGTAAGATATCAGGAAGGATGCAAAAATGTTCTGAAGTCTCTTAGAAATGCTTCGAAATGGAGGAAAGATCTGTGAAAGGAATCAGTGATGACAAGGTGGTATAAAAACTGAAGATAAGGATTTCCTAGATCTTTGGAGGAATTTCTTAGAAATATTCTTAAATGAAAGGAGTAACAAAAAGGTGGTGTAAAATATTCAAGAGAAATGTAATCAAGTGTACGTATCAATAGTTGAACGTAGAAAAGCCATCGAAAACTTGAAATATGGAAAATCAGACGGGGATTTATAGTGGCTGCGATGCATAATTCAAATTATGCATCGCATGATGGTCGAATTCCGAATATTAACGAGACTACTGCATAAAAGGAAATAAAACTGAATATGGAAATTACTGAGGAATTTCCCTACTGGGTGTTGCAGGTAAGATTCATGCAAGTATACTTCAGAAAAGGCTAAGAAAAAATTGAAGAAAGAACAAGTTTGAACCTGCATTGTTCTTTCTCCAAGTTTCCAGCCAAACAAAGATTGTCAGAATGAGATTTTCACTTGAAGACAAATAGATAAGAAAATAATGAAAATCTTTATTTAAGGCACATGAAAAGGTTGCAAGAAAAATGTGTTTAATGTGCTTGCAATTGTATGGCGTAAACTCCATCGGTATCGAAGATGCCTTTGGTTGTTGAAAGGACTGTGTTAGAATCCTTCTTAGACGTGAAGGACCTTTGTTAGAAGAACTTTTAATTGAGGGTTCTTCTTATAAAGGAAAAATAATAATTGAGAGAATTATTACTTTTTCTGTTTATGGCAAAGGACCCAAATCATCCCAAACATAGAAATATTGATCCAAATAATCGAATGTGATTTCTTCGTTAACTGTTCCCATCCATAAAGATTTGCATATTTTTTATCCCTTCGTCGTACGCTTTGTACATTTTTTACATACAGTCTATTTTTTTTTAATAAATAACACTTGTCTGCGGTTCACATGTGAAAGGTGTCCTACTTTATTTTTTAAAACAGTTTCTCAAAAAAAAAAAAACTTTTTTTTTGTATATTTTGTCTTTGTAACTTTTCCTCTTACTATCCATAAGAATACTTCCTAACAACATTCCGGTCCATTTTTAACTAACATTTCTTACAATGCATTACAGAAGACCGAGTTCTCAGACCATAACAAAGTCCACGTTTCCTTATCTGTGGATCGTTTTTCAAGCAGCTATTCTCGCCCTTGTGTCCTTTGGCACTACAGTGACATCAAATGAGATTAACTCCCTGATTTCTACAACTCTTTTTCATGATCTCAATGTTTAGCTCTCCCGATTCAAGCACTTGCTCCGAATGAATAACTGAAATAATCCTTCCTGGAACGTGTGAGACTTTATCCCGAAGCCATGGTTCTCAAACAGTGCACCAACACAGTTCAAAACATCTCAAGAAGCTCAAGTCAAAACCGCAACTTCGCACTCAGATTGTATTGTATTTGAAAAACAAAAATTATTAAGCCCAAAATCGACTTTGAAAGGATCAAATGCCGAAAATTTCCCTCGTGTTTAAATGGCCGTTTGATCCTTCGCCAAAGAGACTACTGGGAGAAATGCTTCTCCTCCATGCTTATGTCTCTGTCGCATCCAGATAGGACATTCGCATTATCACCCAAAGACTTAGCTGATCTCCTAGCATCATGTTGTGTACAGATAGTCCAAGTAGATAAACTCTCTCGGGTCTATCAAGAATATCTTACCGTGTATTTCCTTGGGTCTTTCACTGGAAAGACAGAAGCGTTCTTAATAGTTTCAATAGATGAAGACAAATCTTCTGGTCCTGAAAGTGCCACAACTGGGTTCAGCCCCAACATATTTAAGCCTCAAACTTATTACTGATCGATCATAACATTTTTACAACCCTTGAAACTCATCTGATTTCTATCCTAAAGCCAAGAATCAACCTCTGTTTAGCTCTCTCCAAAGAAGTAAAAGAAAACTTGGCGATCCAGGTGACTTGATGACTTGAAGATCCAGATGACTTGAAGAAAGTCATCGGATGTCACTATACAGAATCATTCAGTCACTTAGTGACTATTTAGCAGATCTTAGCCCATTTTGTCCATCTTAGGATACAAGCCATAGACAGATTTGAAAATCTCGAGCGGTCAATCTTTTCATTTCCAGGACATTGAATAGAGTCTGACATAGAGCTAAACATTCCAAGCTTCAGCTTGGAATGTGTAGCATTTGTTGAAAGATTGTCCAGGATCGTTGCCTTAAACATCGATCGTAATGCCATTCTCCGGTAAGATTGCGACTACCCAGAGAACGTTAATACTACCAAATAAATTTCTGATTTTTTTTTTCTGATAAGCTCTCACTTTACCTCCCTTTACCCTTCATAATATTTAGATTTCCAGGCCAAACGAAATATCTCTTCTAAGGCTAACTTACACTTGTCTGTTCTAGCCTAAACAGAGTTTTTATTATATAAACGGTTGCTTAAATTGTTCTCATAAAATTCAACGAAAAGACAGTTTGTCGAACAATTTATCTAAAATTTCAGTGAATTGAAATTTATCAAACTTTTCATGAAATACAAAAGGAACTAAACAATTATTTGTCTGTGAAGTGTCATTTTGGTAAGCTAGTGTTACTCACGAAGATGTATTGTAAGCACGCATGCGTGTATTGTTCAATACGTATGGTTATTGAAAATGGAGGCATTTTAATAATTACATTTGCTTTGTTTTCGAATATTATTTCGTATCATGCGTAACTAATTTATTTCGTATTTAATTTGCAATCGATAAAGGATGGTATGCTACAAATGCCGCCGTCTATCGTGTGTGGCATTCGTATAAAGATATTGATTTAAACAACAAACTGGAAAAGATTTGTTTACTCATTATTTTTACATAATATCATTCCACAAAAAAATTATCCTCGTTGTCGTTCTGTAGCATCATCTAAAAAGTGGGTTGCAGCAGATGAGCAGTTTTTCTCTATTTCTCTCTGTCTGTCGCCTCCATCATTCTTAAACCAGTCAATTCCACGCTGTCATTAAACCACTCTTTGGTTGCCTTTCCCTGCAAATGTAGTCTTTCTTTGCATAATGTGTTTTAAGCAGTGTTCTTTCCATCCCAACTCTTCTTAAAACTTCTTGATTTGATATTCTCTCTGTATAACTAATCTTTTCCATCTTTCTATAAAAAAAACACATTTCCAATGCATTAATTCTTTCCATATTTCTCTTTCTGAGTGTCCATGACTCACTTCCATAACTTGCAATAATCCAGGCTGTTGCTAGACTATTCCAATTCTCTCACCTATTTTAATATTCTTGTTTATTAAAATTCTCTTCATTTCCATAAATGCCGATTTAGCTTTGTCTATTCTATTTCTAATGTCCAACTCTGAAATTCCTTTCTCTGAGATCCAGCTACCTAAATATTGAAATTTTTCCACTTCTAAAATCTTTCCTGCACATCTTATCTTTGCATTATCTCCTATTTTTCTGCCCATTATCATTATCATGGTCTTCTTTGTGTTCATCCTTAGTCTGTACTCTTTACAGGAGTTTTCAATTCTTTGAACAATTTGTTGTAATCCATTTTCGCTTTCTACCATCACCACTACATCATCCACATACCTTAAGTTATTGATGATTCTTCCATTTATTTTTATTCCTTCTTCTTCATCCTCAAGGGCCTCTCTAAGCATCTGTTCACTATAAAGGTTACATAATAATGGTGATAACTTCCATCCTTGTCTAACTCCTCTCTCCAACGGGAATTCCTCACAATTTACACATATTGACGCTGTCTGTATCCAATATAATCTCTTTAAAATTTCCAAGTCATAAGAGTCAATATCAATATTTTCTAGAATATCAAAAAGCCTTTTATGTTTCACTGTATCAAATACCTTTTCAAAGCCTAGAAACCTCCAAAATACCTTTCCACCATGGTTTAGTGTTTTCTCCCCAATAATTCTTAAACAAGTTACAGCCTCTCTAGTTCCTCTGTTGGTTTGGAAACCAAGCTGTTCTTCGTTCATTTCTTTTTCTCTTTTACTCTTAATTCTCTCCAAAATTATTTGTGCCAGAATTTTTGCTGTGTGAGTTATAAGACTTATTATTCTAAAATTATTACAGTCTAAAACTCCCGTCTTTTTTGGAATGGGGATAAAAATTGATCTTCTAAACTCCTCTGGTAATTCTTGTCCTCGTAAATTCCATTAATAATTTGCTCTAACTCTTCCATACCTTTTTCACCTATATTTCTTATAAATTCCGGGGGATTTTCCTTAATTCAACTTTTGAATTGGTAGATTCAATTCCTCCCTCAAGATGCATAACCTCTGCCCACTTTACTCTTTCGTTTGATTTTCTCCTCTTTCTCTGTCTTCATGCAGCTTACTTACATATTCTTCCCGTTACTGCAATATCTTTTATATTATTTCTATATCTTTTGTTTATCAAAACATAATCTATCTGATTTCTTCTACTATTTATATCCTCCCCTGGGGCTTTCCACGTATACAATATTCTTGGATGTTTCTTAAACCAAGTGTTCATAATTGCTAAATCATATTTTCTACAGAAATCCAACAACACATCTCCTCTTTCATTTCTCACTCCCAATCCAAATAGCCCAATAATATCTTCCTCCCTTCCTCTTCCGGTTTTTGCATTCATATCGCCCTCTATTATAATTATATATTTTGTGTCTTTACATTTCAAACCATTTTTATATCACCATAAACTCTCTCTACCTCCTCATAATCACAAGTACGTAAATATATCTGAATAAGTAAAATATTTCTTGGTTTTTACTTTCATCTTTACCACCAAAACTCTGTCTAAGATTTGCCAGTAGCCTTCCACACATCCTGCCACCCGTTTATTCAGTAGTATACCTAACGCCTGCTTGATGTTCCTCCTCTCCTCCTGAGTAAATTACTCTCATTCCATCCTCTGTTCTTAAAATCTCCTTTTCTTTTCCATCTCACCTCAGATATTCCCAGAACATCTATTTTCAATCTTAACATCTCCATCTTTACAATGTCCAATCTTCCAGTTTGAAGTAAGGTATTCACATTCGAGATCAAAAAGAAAAGAAAAGAAAGAAATAAGAGTAGGGACCATCCTATAGATAACATACAGATGTATATTACGTGAAGTAAGGTATGATCCAGCATTAGGTACTTCGGGTTCGCCACTCCCGTACTCACTAAAGTGAGCCCTTGAGGTAAAATAATAATACTAATAATAATTTTTTTTTATTTTTTTAAAGTTTGATAATAATAATAATAATTTTTTTTTTATTGATCTGTTAAAATATTTACACATACAATAAACATCTTGAGTGACATTGCAACTTATAGTTTTACAGAATTCAGCACAAAGTGCTACTTTTCTACATTGGATTTCAATTAAAATTTTTAATAATACTTTTTTGCCTTTATATTATGTATTTACAACACATGTTCTTCTAATATTTACAATAAAGATTATACAGAATTTTTGAATATAGAATATACATAATAATAATAATAATAATAATAATAATAATAATAATAATAATAATAATAATAATAATAATAATAATAATTTATTTATTTATTTTTTCTTATGTGTCAGATAAATTGCATGCATAGATGCTGTAATAATTATATATATATAATATTTATAACACATTACAAGTGTGTATAACAGATACTTGCAAGTTAGTAATTTTCTTCCCCGAAGCTTAGCTGAGCTTATCTGAGGAAGATAATAGATGACAGACGGTGGTGGTTTCATGGTTGTGTTCCTATACTAGTCGCAAGCCAGGTGTTGATTTTACTGTTTGTTTACGTGCTTGGAAGCTGCTATTACAATTTAACTTTTTTTTTTTTTGTGCAAATAGGGTTGGATTTAGACATGGTATGTTTGTTTCTTTGTGTTCTTGTAGTGATAGTTTTTGAGAGAAGGGGGGGCTTTGTCATAGATTGTGTGTGTGTGTGTGTGTGTGTGTGTGTGTGTGTGTGTGTGTGTGTGTGTGTGTGTGTGTGTGTGTGTGTGTGTGTGTGTGTGTGTGTGTGTGTGTGTGTGTGTGTGTGTGTGTGTGTGTGTGTGTGTGCGTGCGTGCGTGCGTGCGTGTGGGGGGGGGAGAGAAACAGGAATTGCTCTAATTTTCATTCTCGCTATAATATTTATATAGTGCCTGTTTCAGCTCTCTGTATGTTCCTCGGTTTCTGTTGTCGAACGGCAGTTTGTTTATCATGTCAGGTACGTAGAAGTTTCGGGTGGCTTTGCCGTAGTGATTGTTGTACTTATATGTTATGTAGTTTGTTGACTGTGGTCTTGTAATTTGATATGTTGTTCTCGTTACTCTATATGTTGGGGCTGTAGTAGTGTTTTAACATGACTGTGTAGTGGCATAAGTGTTTCACCTTAAATATTCTGTGTTTTGTCCGTGCTTCCTGCATAAGAGTGGGTTGTTCCCAGAATATCAGTTTTATCATTTTATCTTGCAACCATTGTAGCCTGTAAAGTCTGTAGTCTGCGCAGAATGCGTATGAAGTGATTGCATAACTTAAAATGTTTTCACATAATGCTTTATAGATTAGTATTTTTATGTGGGTTGGAGCAATGTCTTTTAATCTGTATAGTTTGCTTGCTATTATCCTAAGCTTGGTATGTAGGTAATTTGTATGGCTATTCCAACTTTGATCAGCATCGAAGTGAAGTCCGAGATAGCGTGTTGTTTTCACCTGTGTGATGGTTGTGATTTTAGGTTCTGCGCTTTGTGTATAGGAGGATGAATGTCGGATAGTGAGATATTTAGTTTCTATGGACAGGGTTTGGGGGTTTTTGAATACCATGAGCTTTGTTTTTCCAGGGTTTATATATATATATGCCGTTTTCGGTTAACCAGTTAGTGATTTGATTAATGTCGTGTTGCAGATTTGTGTAAGCGATATTTGCATTGTTGTGAATGGATACTATGGCCGCGTACTGGAAGATTTTACTTTTTAGGGGGAGTTGGCTTATATCGTGTGTGTATATGTTAAATAGAATGGGAGATAGGACAGCTCCTTGCAGTACTCCACAGGTTACATGTACCTCTTTGCTGTATGCTGATCCTATACGTGTGATGTGCTTTCTGTTTTTCGTGTATGCTTTAAACTACTGGAGTAGACGACCTCCAATTCCGATATGGGTTAGTTTCGTTAACAAGGTTTTGTGTGTTAGTGTGTCAAATGCTTTTGTAAGGTCAATGACTACCACTAATGTTATTCTGTTATTACCCAATGCAGCGTTTATTAGATCTGTGAAATCTTCCAGGAGTGTTGCTGTTCCTTTATTTTTTTGAAAGCCATATTGTGTTTTGGGTATGATTTGAAATTTTTCAACGTATGTGGAGAGTTTCTGATGCACGATGCGCTCCATGATTTGGTTGATTACAGACAGCGTGGCGATGGGTCTGTAATTACTTATAATGTTTCTTTTTCCCTGTTTGTGTATGGGTGTGATTAATGCAGTCTTCAGTGTTACAGGTATGTGTCCCGTTTCGAAGATTTTATTTAACAGTTTTTGTATAACTGGATATAGGTTGGTTGAGTGTTTCTTGATGTCTTTTGGTCTGATTCCGTCTATCCCCGGTCCTTTGTTAGGGTTAATTTGTTGAATTGCCAGTGATAGTTCTTCTTTTGTTACTGTGGGAAACCACATCGACTGGGTTGCTCGTGGACCTAGTGGAGAATGTTCGTTTGTGTGAGGAAAGGTTGTTTCTTGTAGCTTTTAGACAGAGTTCACGAAGTGCTGATTAAAGTTGTTTGCCAACTGCTTGAGGGATTTGGGGTCGCAGGCAAAGCTGTGTTTTATTGTTTCTGAGGCAGTGGGTCTGTGTATATTGTCCAGCATTTCATTAATCAGGTGCAAGGTTTCCTTTATGTCATTCTGAGCTGTTGTTAATTTGTTGCTGTAATAGTTTCTTTTTGCCATTCTAATCTGTGTTGTTAGGAGAATCCGTTTTCTTTTGTATTCAGCTTTTAAAGCGATATTGTCCGGCGACTTCTTAAGTTGTCTCCATAGGGCATCTTTTCTTTGTATGTCTCTTAGTATGTTGTCTGTTATCCATGAATTTTGTTTCGTTTGGGGGCGTATTTTTATTTTTGTTAATGCTTTGTTATGTATTTTGTTAAATGCAAGTTTAAGATTATTATATACAGCTTCAGCAGGGTCTAAAGATGCTATCTGCATCCAGTCTGTTTTTCTGATTTCATCGTTTACTATTGTTTCGTTTAGAATGCTATAATACTGTTTTGTAGTCTCAGTGATTTTTGTGGGTTCTGGTTCAGTGTGTAATAATAATAATAATAATAATAATAATAATAATAATAATAATATAAGTTAAATACTAGAGGCTTTTAACTGAACCCATTGAGTATTTTCGCCATTAAAATTGCTACGCGAATACAATGAGAGCGCCAAATAAGAATAATGTAAACGTTCTTAAGAATTACAAACCGCTCACTGCCAAATATCTTTAATGGGGGACACTACAGCGCTCGCTTAGCGGGTGTTGCTTCAAGAAATTGCGGTCTCTTGTCAAAGAAAGCAGACAAAAAGATAAAAAAAAAAAAAAAAACACTCAGAACGCCGCATGACCGTTTCCCCAGAGTGGCATTTTTTTTTTCCCTGTTGATGTCAGTTAGAAGCACGCAAAGCAACCGTCCTCAATGTTTATTTACCGGACGTTATCTATAGATGGTGAGAGAACCAAGAGATTTATCGGAGCAGGCGAAAGATGTGGAATGGGATGAGAAATCCAATTAGCCACTGATGCTTATCTGGACATCCTTCTAGTATGATATTCTCTATCTTGTGTGTGTGTGTGTGTGTGTGTGTGTGTGTGTGTGTGTGTGTGTGTGTGTGTGTGTGTGTGTGTGTGTGTGTGTGTGTGTGTGTGTGTGTGTGTGTGTGTGTGTGTGTGTGTGTGTGTGAGTGTGTGTGTGATAAGTTTTTAAAAGAACTTGCCATTCCCTGGTGATATCAGCAATTAATGATGGCTTCCACCTCAAATTATCCGTAAATTCAGAACTTTGGTTTAATTATTTTTCTTCTCTCCTTTTTTTCCCCGCACTTCTTCTTACACGTTAATTGATAATGTATTTGATGCGAGGATATTTTGCTAATCTTACTTTCTCTTTTGCGCGCTTGTTTCCTGAAATTTAAACCCATTATTAATTCCCAATTAAATCCCTCTTTGCAACGGTAATCCTTTCACTATTGCTTTTTTTTTTTTCGAAATCTTCCTAAACACTGAAAACAATTAATTGACGCATGCGTATTCAAAACAGTAAAACCAACAATGCAGATTTTACATGGCATCTTGCCAACAGAGTTCATTTTTATAAATTTAACTTAGAAGCCTTGGGGGGAAAAATTAGCACGTTTTTTACAGCAAAGAGTTAGGTTGTTTGCAGTTACGGCTGTTTGCAGTTAAAGAAAAAAAAAAGGTCAAAAAAGTTCTTCACGTCTCAGATTGGATTCGATAGGCTACTATCATACTAATAGCTACTGAATGATGCTGTTGCAAAACACAATGAGACGAAGGGAAATCTAATCATCGTGCTAAACATTACCTCTCTCTCTCTCTCTCTCTCTCTCTCTTTCTCTCTCTCTCTCTCTCTCTCTTTCTCTCTCTCTCTCTCCGATTACTTTGCTCATTAACAGTTGCTGATTTAGATTTAATGATAATTAATTGATTATTAAGTCACCATTATGGTCAGTTCTCCAGTATCACTTTAATAACAGCGACCGACAAAGGTTCGCATTTAGCAATCCCTAAATCTTCTCTTAGTAATCAGATACCTTTTGTGTACTCATAACAAGTCAAATTTCCATTCATTACCATAGAACGTGCAACATGTTCTCTACGGTCTGGTGTACCACCCTCAAAGTACACACAAAGGAGCTAAGAATAGCATTATGAACTATCGAAGTGCAGGTCATGGCCCGCAAATTAACTCAATTGAGTCGGGCTAATGCAAATAAATGACTCCACTTTGACACTAAGCAGATGGTGTATTATATGGACAATGAGCGATTCAACTTTCCTCAGGTTAAAGTTAGCTTCAGGATAATTAAAGCAATGTAATCAACCATAACGACAAAAAAACACAATTTAAATATTTTATCATTTTGGCAATGAAGATCTACAATTTAATGTCCGACTTGCCATTCCTTTGGTGCATCCGTCTAAGGATGGATATTTTATGTCTATAGATATGTGTTCACAAGGTCTGCATGATTTCCGGTAAGGTAACTCCACTTCCGTATGAGACCGGTTACCTCACCTTCATTTCAAGAGCCTTGATAAAGGCTCTTAGGATCCTGTACCGAATTGGAACCCTAACTTTGATTCAGGAGGCTGAAAGTAGCTACTTGGAAACCGCATCCAATACCAGGAAGTAAGTTTACCTCCTTCTCCTTTATCATTATAGTTCTGAGAAATTTGGATCGGTCTTTATGTCTCGGTTATTGATAATTCTTGATATCTAACCAAATTTCAACAAAATTTAAAATTTAATGAACATAAATATTCCCTCTCATATCAAGTTCGGTTGTGATTTATTTGCTTAGGTCGACTTCCGGTTTGTGGGAGTCCCAAACTATTTCCTGATACAGTTGAATGTAAGCGGCTGGTTGTCATCCATCACTTTGGCAGACGTAGGAGCCGTCTTTCATGGAAATGTCTCTGGGATTTCATCTGTACCTCCAACAATGAAAACAAAACGTAACACGCATGCGCAGAAAAACGAATCTCTCTCTCTCCAAGTTTTCCTAATATGCTAAGAACGCACTTTGCCTACAGATATGAAACTTTACATTCTTTCCCAGGTGAAACGCAGCGATAGCTTACGAAGGACTTTTTTTTAGTTTGCACTTGCTAACAGAGAAATTTTCGTTCTATTTTGTGTTCGATTTAGTAGCAACTGCACAGCTAGCATTATTGATCCACATATAAATTTTCGAGTGCTACCGCAAGCATATTTGTAAGAACTATGGAATTGTCTTTCTGCTGTCTATCTCTGAAGAAATACAAATTGGTATCTAGAAGAAAAAAAGAGATTCAAAACTAAAGTCACACATCAGGATGACGTAGATGGGGGGAACATCACTGGGGTGGTTAGAAAAGATCTAAAAGTAGCACTATGTTCTAACAAAGAAAGTATTGAAACTGGCACATCAGCTGTGAATATCAAACTATCGATTCACGCTTGACGACACATTGAAGGCTACATCCGAAACAGATATCAACTTTGTTTGTTCTTAGAATTAAAAAAAATAAATAAAATAATAAAGTCGCATGGTTACTTTCTAGAATCATGTCAAGGGTACTGGTAAACTGTCTAGACTACGTGCCAACCCACCATCAGTACAATTACTGGAATTATCTTTGAAATTAAAAACAAACTAAGATTTCTTATTGTATATTCGAACAGGTTTCTGGGTAATTCCCTGAAATTCGACTGTCACTGATTCAACAATCTTTTTAACAGATAAAAGTGTGTGCATATCAAGTATCAACGCCTTGAGAAAATAACAAGAAATTATGTTTGTTGCTTCGATGCTTACCAGTTTTAAGAATGCGTGCATTCCTTTCTCGTCGTCCCCCTCTCACAATATGTAGCAGTGATTTTAATTACTGAAAGCTTTTGTCATCAAACCCACCATTCTTCAACCCACCCCCCTCAACCGTTAGGGAGTTAATCACATCCTGAAAGTCACGTGATGGTTGGTATGCAAATAAGACCTCCGCAGTCTCAAGAGGTGGACGCTCTTTTAATGGTGGCAAATGCGGCTTAGAGAGTGAGTTAAGACAGTTTAATTAATTATTGCTGGGTCTCCATGGTAACTAACATGGCTGACGTGTCCTCGGTGGTTCATGTGATAGAACGAGAGTTGACAAACTATCGCTGACATTATTAATAACGTAAGACAGAAATAATTATTTTGGGCCTCTTTTGAAGGAGCTTTTACTCGCCAAAGAGTGGGTTGTTAATAGCACACTTCTCCTTCCCAGTAAGGGATGGGATTCGCAGTTGGTTGAATGTTATCACATGACCTGATGCTTGAATTCAAATTGATAGATGCTGTGATAAAAATAGAAGCACCATCGCAAACTGACGCGGTGAAGTAACCTTGGGAGAACTTCTTAATAACGACTGTTTCTTCTTCTTCTGATATGGTCCAGGGAATGCGAATCGTTTTTGACAAGTCAGAGACCAAGTCCGCTTGCTTGATGCGGAGTCATTTATTTCTAAGATGCATACAATATATCACCTACTTAACACACGAGTGAAACATAATTCCAAACTATGGTAGAAAATTGAGAATGATTTGATTGGTGGTCGTTTATTCCGAAAGGGATTGTGGACACGCCCACTTCGCATCAAAAACGAAACCCTTCTTCAAATCATCTAACATGGTTTTCATGAATTCCAGGGTGCTATCATTTACTAGTACTAGAGTTTACTCTGTAATGTACTGAACAGATTTATTTTGAATTATCTTGTTTATTTCCTTCATTCTTATTTTATAGATAGGTGGCGCTGCATTATATTAGAACTTGATCCATTCCATTGTTATAAATTTTATTGTAGAATTGGCGCTTGGATGCAGATAACGATCATAATTTGTTGAAGACCAGTGGCTTTTATGAACTGTTTGTAATCATTTTCTTTTACTGATATTGTTCAGTTTCTCGAATATCTTTCGCTTTTTAATTTCTGACGAGGAAAAATCATCGTAATGATGTTCTCCCCCGATCTTAAGTCATTTTGTACAGCTCAGGAACTGACTGCAATTACAAAGATTAGGAGATAACTGCTCTAATTGCGTTGATAAATTTGGAAATGCAGAACACGTTATATAATTAAGACACGTGAGGTGAGCGCGTGCACTTTATTGCAGATGAAGCTACGTTTATTCAAGGTGGAGCGAATGAACTTGTAATGAGTGGTTATGGGTTGATGAAAATTCGCATGCAACACTTGAATGTCCAGCGCAAGTTTTTGGAAAATGCACGAGATGAGGTTGAGGGGAACAAATTTATCTTACTCAACGTATTCAGAGATCATCTTAATGCCTTATTATTTTATAAACTGAGCCCGCTTTTACTATTTTTTTCCTCAAATTTCCGCTTATATGAAACGTAACTATGATGCCCTCTTGGTTGGTCTAGAAGATCTTTATCCTCGAGATAAATCTGACGAATTTAACTCTTCTCGTATAGTGTCTGGGGGTGATATTGACAGAGTGCACGCGCGCTAACGATATGCATTAGATTTGGGAGCTGCATTCGAAATTACCAACGAACGACAGAAAGAATAACTTAAGCATTAGCACAACAAGCGGGTTAAGTGTGTATGCAGGTACAAGACGAGCAATTTCGGATCCTTCGAAGGGTTGATTCGTGTTTATTTCTTAAAGTAATTGATTTTCCAATTTAAGTTTTAAGATAATATCCAAACATTGTGGATATTTTAATTCTAAAATTAATTGGCCTCGTTGGACAAATGGACAACACAACTTTTCTAATCCAAGAGACTGTGGGTTCGACTCTCACTGTAGGCATGAATGTTTGTGAGTGGTATTTGAGTATTTGAATTCCATCGTACATGGGGTTGCTGATTTACTTCTTGGAAGTATGAAGAGAGTCTCCGTAGCTCAGTCAGTATAGACGATGCCTTTGGTCGGAAAGACCTGAGTTCGATTCCCCACAGCGACCTGAGGAACCTTTATCTGTTCTCTTTCGGCTAAAGGTGAGTTAGAAAAAACCCTCCACCTCCGGTCTCATACGGAGATGGAGGGTTTTTCACCCGGAAACGCGGGTTTGTTGTCCCCCAGAACAGACAAACCGTCCCCGTGAACACACATGGATTACAGTCATGAATACGTCCCAGCCATATGCTGGTCTCGAGTACGGATAAAATTGGGGGCGTTGAGGAAAGCAGTGGTGAACTACCCTCTAAAAATCTCACCAGGAACTTTGTGGGATGCCTACAAAGTCACCTACGGTCGGAAACGACCGTAAAGGAAAATCGGATCAGGTGTGAAGAGGCTGGAAAAGGTTACGTGTTGGGTTTCTAGACCAAATATTTCCCTTTTCACATCATCTGTAACAAATACGCCATTACTTTATAAACTTTCGTGGGTGAGTTGATGGGTTTCGTATAAAAATTACTGCATCTCCATATTGGTTAGAAATCTGACCAATGTTGATAACTCTTTTTTTTTCCTTCAACTCCTCAAGGAATCAATTTTTGAATTAGCGGGTTCCTTCCTCATGGGAAGGTTATTTTTGTATTTCATCCTCTGAGCTTCATATCTGCAAAGAATCTCGTGAGTCATCAGATGCATTTTCGTCGGTATAGGTTCTCGGTTATGTTGTGTAAATGTTGTTGTTGAGATGGTTTTCCGAGTGGGTGGTCTTCTCTTTCCAACCAACATGTTATGGATTAGAATCTCACTGTTGGCATAAACTGGAAAGTCTTTAGGAGAAATGGATGATTTTGGTATGTGTAGGTGAAAGATACGTATTCTGTTATTGGAAGCTTCAGATCCAATTCTTAGCCTATCTATAGTAAATGTGTGAGACGTTGCAGTCTTTCACAGATGGGATTCAGATAAAAATAATAATATGAAATTAACAATTAATGTTCTGTTTGATCAAGTAGTTAGCATATCCGCTCTCCAACGAGCAGGCTGCAGATTCGAATCCAGTCGTGGGCATGGATGTTTGTGATTGTCTTTAGGGGAATTTTCATCGCCCAGTGTGAGACCACTTTGAGAAAGTTCCATGTTCGGTCTCTTATTTTATTTTTGTATACTTTTATATACCAGATTATTAACTTGATAAAAATGTATATCCAAGTAACAATGAATATTGCTTACATATTGTAGAATTGCTTTTTTTGTGACGAGTAGTTATTTATTGCTGAAATAGGAACAACTGGTATATTTTGGTTTATTCTAGCAATGAATAAACCATTTTATTTATCTGCTTGTTTCTCGTTTCTTCCTCTCCCCGCTTCCGAATGATTGATTCACTGGTAGCTTGTCACTACAGCTGAAGTATGGAGAATGACTGCCTAACTTTCTTTAAAAATTTAGAGATAAAGGGCTCTGCCTACTCTCTTTGGGAGATAAAAGACGTTAGACGATTTCATTTATTTTCTGACACTCTCTTATGAAATTCACTAAGGAAGTTAAAAATGCCCTTTAAAATTTTGTTTCGTTTTTAATTTAAAATAGTTAAGATTAATTAAATAATAATAAGCTAACGCCTTTTATTTCCTTATAGGGAGTAGGCGAGGCCTTTAAACCCTATCTAGCTTTTGAAGACTGAGTGGGCAGTTCAATCTCCACCGGTAGCCAATCAGAGATAGCTAGCCCATGTCTATCACTAATTATACGTAGCCACCGATGAAGAGACTGGCAAACAAGTGCTGCCATCTCTTGAGTTTACGGGATGAAAAACCCGAGTTTCCGGGAGAAAAACCACTGGCCCGTGTCAAAGATCGACTAACTCGGGATCCGGTCGAAGAAAGGCTTAGAAAAAGTTCCTCCAGTTGGCGACTAGACTTGAACCATAATTCTATCTTCGTACGGCCAAGCGCAGCGGATGCAAGCATCATTTCCACAAATATATAAATTAATTTATATATTTGTATGTAAATTTATATCTGAGCTTAGTTTGCAAAATATGGATAAGGATTTGCTGAGATGCACGAATCTTTTTTTTTTTTTTAGTAAATGCATTAGTTATTGGTGCTTGCGTCATGTCTTGGAAAAATTCATGATGTTCCATCAGTGAACGTAAGATTTCAGGTTCTAGTTACCGACAACAGAGCCGATTCCTAAGTTAGTCGATCTTTGGGGCGATTAAATATTTTTCTCCCAGAACGGACTCGGTTTTTTAATCTTACAACTCAGAAACTTTGCACATACATACACAACGACTTACAGCTACGAATATTAGAAATAAAACATATCAAATGCCTTCCTTGTTTTCGTTGCGGTTCATCTAGCATGCCGCAGATAATGCACTCGTCTGCTGCGATGGAAGAAGTAGGTTGAGATTAAAAAAAACAAAATACAAATCATCTAATCTCCTGAAAATACATTATAGGATTTGTTTTATGATTTAATTTTCTTATGTTTTACAGAGGAAATAACTGACTATGTTTTAAGTAAAACTGAAAGAAAAATCACAAAAATGTCAGCCTGATCCTGCATCGTATTGACAAAATGCAAATGGCGTCAATTTAGTCAACAGCATACCCACTGTGAATGTTTATCTCACGAATTAAATAAATGCTTACAAATGGGATGATTATTAATGTAATATTCAGAAATGCCATTCCTTTATTAAGCTGTAATTTATTTCTCACATTAAGACTAATTCCTATTTAACTAGGTTTTCTTTCTATTCCTTCTTTTCCTCGTTCAAATCGTGTTATATAGTGAAGATAAAAAAAAAACATAACGAAGAAATACAAATTCCTATGTTAAAATAGCCAAAACTCACATTAGATAAGCGAAAGAATAAGAATCAAAACAGTAGGAGACTTAATTAACATTTATTAGAACACCCACACATTAAAAAAACATAAAGAAAGAAAGAACAAGTCAATCCCACTTTATTAGATTCTTGATTCCTTGCCATAAAATGTTGTTGACACATTTGGATCGATTCTGCGATCCTTCTGACAGACAACAGCGTTGTAAATCAGGGTGGATTACCAAATATCCACCACCCTCATAGTTAATTAAAGTGTATCGCTGTGTTTGCGATCAATGAGGTCGATGTTGCTTGTTCAAAAGCTAACGAAACGATATAAGGATTGCATTTCTGCATATTGTGTACGAAGCGATCGACAATAGGAGTTTGTCTCAACCATACGTAAATGTTGGATGTCGTAAGAGTGTATTGGGAAAGTCGCTTGGTTCCAGACACCTGATGCAGGTCGGATGTAGTTAGTTGAATCACAAAGGAGATAACCGATCAGGAGATGTCGTTGGTTTTGAATTTTGGACAAGTTGCCATTGAAAAAAAAGGGACTATCCTCACCTGTGTTATAAATGGGGATTTGTCCATGGTCGAACACTTAGTGTCGATCAAGGACAAATCGACAACTTTACTTTCATGTTCGTCTGTGAACTCAGCATTAAGAGAATAAATCATCTTGACGACAGATAGATAGACAGATAAAGAAAGAGAGAGAGAGAGAATAAGTACAATAGAAGTACTAATACTCGCGTAGTCTTCAGTGATGTAATGAATTGCAGATAAAGATATGATTCATACCTAATTGCTGTACGAAAAGTGTTGCTATAGCAACTAGTTCTCTTGACAAGAATTTTTTTTCCTCCTCTCTTTTTTTGTGATAACAAAAATCGCACCTCGCCACTAGAAGAACTCGGTTTAATGAAATTATGTCTCGCAGAACGTTGGCGGAAAATCAGAAGATGAGTACAAAACTTAATTTTAAATCGCCGAGTAAGGATGCGGCAGCTAACTAATAAAAAAAAATAATAAAAAAAAGTGGAATAGAAAGACGAACTAAAGTGGGCGCAGATGTATCTTTAACTAGCATCAACAATCTTCCTTGACATTTCCAGGCTTTAATTTCAAAGTACCTAACACAATTATGAGAAAATGCGGTAACTGACTCTTGACAAGGATTAATATTTTAGTATCGCGCATATTTCTCCATGTACGTAATAATACTATTGTTGGAAATCAGCTAGTTAGCAGTAAACAATTGTTGTAGAGAATTGTTGAAGAGGTAGCTAATTGTTAATAAACGTTGCATTGGATTCTACACCAGTTGCTTCACTACTGCGATCCTCCAATTTTTTATTTATTTATTTTTAATTTATTTTGCGTGTCTTCGAAGGATTCGATCTTACAGGAGGCTAATACTACTTCAAATATTTGCAGGAATTATTTGCCATCGCGATTATTTTCCAAGATAAACAGATTTATCCTGAGGAAACAAGAAATTTTTACGAATGTAAATAATCCCTTAGTCTAAGAATTTTTGTGTTTATTTGGCAACAACAACGCAAAAACAGCTTAATGGCAACACGCACGCACAATTCCTTGCAATAGTCGCGAGGAAAATAGCGATTTCGTTGATAAAAGTAACGGAAGAAAATCTAAGGAGATTGAACACAGATCTCGTTACTCATAAGCATGAAAAAAACCGTCTGAATGTTCCCAGGAGTGGAATAGTTACTCCTGCATGATAAGGGTATTCATCTGTATTAATTCCTGCAGGCGATTCGCTAACAGTCGTCTCCGTTGAAATAGAATGATAAGAAGAGAAAAATGGACTTGTTTTAATCTGCGCAACACATTAAAAATTGCAATGTCATAAAAATATAAAACGGTGAGATATTAATTACACCATTATGTATTTTATAAACCATTTAATTAGCTGGTTCACAAATTTTAACAGGACAACATGTCTTCTGGTTAGAAGCGAACAGTAACATAACCTGAATATTGTTTCGATAATAATACCAAAAGTACACATAATACATGAAACGTAACCTGACTGATGGCCTTAAGAGAAGGCGTCCGTTTTCAGGTCACGAAGAAAACAGATCGTATTATCCCTTGAGGAACTTTAGAGACAAAACGAACCGATGATGCATTTCCCGAACAAAAGTATAAGCACACGGTTGTAGTGAAGAAAACCAATCGACAGAAGAGTGATAAAGAAATATCTTTCACATAAATAACAGTCCCATTCGCTATGGTCCATCATAACCTCTTCTTTCGCTTCGGGCTATCTTTCGATTTCGTATTCATTCTTCAACTTTTGACTTCCTCATGCATCGCTTTATTGATAAAAATGAAATAAGTCAAATATATGAATAAATAATATTCATTTGATGAGGCCTCCATATTTCATGATTTTCGTTTCTATCATAGAATTCGTATTGCCGGCATTGTATTAAACTCAACAATTCAACTCTAGGATTCGATTGTTATGCTGCAAATTATTCAATGTATTATTCTTTTTAGAACAGCTAACAATTCAAATTGTATACTTAATAATGGGAGACTATAGTAAGCATTGTTGCATGGATGTGCAGTTCGTAGTATATTTATGGATCTATCAGATATGCATTACAACTAAAAATGTGAGGTGAGTGTGTTTTTGTCTTTTTTTTAAACGTGCATCCAACCAATGAAAGGCTGTAGAGCTATCGCACATTACTTCTGTGTGTAAACAAGTAAATGCATCTTCCTGGATGTAGCTTAGAATCATATCTCTAATTGAGCGTATTCTGTGGTTGTTATGCCTCTTTTGAGGGTGAGAAATCCAAGTTTCCTAAAGGAAATACTCTGTCACCTGAACATGAGACCGACTAAGCAAGTTTCCAGTATTTACCTAAGAAAGAATACTAAGAACATTGTATGTATATATATATATATATATATATATATATTTATTTATTTATTTATTTTAAATAAATTAAACTTATTTTAAACCTGGTTTTACTCCATTTCCCAAGTAAGCAAACAGACAAATAAGTCAAGTTTGCGCCTGCAAGTGTTGCAAGTCTAGCTGATCCTACAGGTAGTGCAAGACCAAGGCAACTCGTGGTAAAAGTAGAATAAGCTCTGATCACTATTCTTAATAAGTATTTTACCAGAACAAGTTACCATAACATTTATTATACTCACGGTAAAATACTTTCTACATTTATCTCTCATCCAGAGATTTTTATTTAATAAGGTTAAAACGTCTTATGGTAACTTGTTCTGGTAAAATACTTTTAAGCTCTGTATTACTAAAATCTTGGTATTTCTAGCCTGGCTCCCACTGATGAGACCTCGATAAAGGTCGAAACCGGTCTGGGTAGTGGCCCCCCCTTGCCTTTAATACACAGCATTATACATCTCCAGGAGATGTGCTTTGCATTAAGGGTAAATATTAAGATTAGTGATCAGAGCTTATTCTACATTTACGATGAGTTGCCTTGGTCTTGCACTACATGCAGGGTCAGCTAGACTTGCAACACTTGCAGGCGCAAACTTGACTGACTTGTCTGTTTGCTTACTTGGGAAATGGAGTAAAAGCAGGTTTAAAATAGCTTGGCATCTTTAACATTTATTATACCCAAGGTAAAATACTTTCTACTTTCGAATTTACTTTTACTTTTTATTATTTTTTTATTTTATTTACTTTTATTTCGTAAATACTTTCGAATTTTCCTCACGGTTGCTGTAAGTGTTGTTAGTTGTGAGAGGAGTTTGAAGTTTTTCTAAAAAAATTGATTAAGAATTACCTGCATTACTATGAAATAGACTTCGCCAATGTCATCGACGATTTTGCTAAGAAAAATAACATTTTAGAATGTTGAAATTAAAGTTTTACTTCAAAAATAAACATAGTGTTTTACTTTATTTCTCTATACGTCGTTTTGACTTCTTGTAGTATTTTTGATGTGCATTGAGAGGGCGGCAAACTCAGGGACCGCCCCGGACGGCAAAAGCTCTAACTACACCACTGAGTGGATTAGATCAACATAAAAAGGGAGGTTTAAGAGGTGTCACATAGATGTGCTGGAGTATTTTTGCTCCCTGAAATTCCGGTTTTACAGTATTAATAAGTATTAAGAAGATAATCTTCTTAATAAATAAGAACTTATTGAGATCTGTAAACTAACTCTTTAACTGGTTTGTGAAATGCTTTAAGTTAACACTACTTTAAACGAACATACAGTCATATAGAAATAAGTAATAAAACTAAGTCATATAAACGTGTCAAGAATTGAAAGAATCGCTCCATTTTCCAGGTCTTGTTTCTAACACTATAAGGGGTGATGCTCCCCAACATATTTCATAGTTCAGTAGACAAAGAAACACAGTGAGGACCCAACCATAACAAATTTACATCCCACATCTCGTGAGAGCAGTTTGGCATTGCGTGATATGTTTTCTACTGCAAACTTTGATTGATTTCAGTGCGTACAATTCTTTCTAGAGAATGTCACATGCAAAATCCCCAGGGCTCGAAATGTGTGACAGCCTCTTGATTATCTCCCGCTTGGCATGCGCTGGCAGTCCCTACACGCAAGACCCAAACTCATTACCGAAAAATCCCTAGACGTACCTACCCCGTTACCCAGGCGCAAATCTGTGTTATTATGGGGCACAGTGGGTGTTGATCTGCCTTTAGCAATATAAACACTGCACTTGAGTGTTTATGTGCAGGGTACAGAATTAGAAGTCACTTAGGAATTAACTATTATTGTTCTTGTAGTTTTAAGACGAAACTTTTTGTTAATCTACTTAGCAGAAATAATAAATAGAAATTTAATAGTGTATTTATATACTATGCAATAATAATACAGTTGCTGTTTTCGTTTTTATAGGGCAAAGAAGATCTTTGTTAATTATTTACTACAAATGAAAAAAAAAGAACAGAGATGGATGCTGTTCGAGTTGACGCATGCTCCGTTGTAGCAGAACCACAGATATCAAGAGATACCAGCAAACTATGGAACCTTGAAATCCTTAACTATTACGATGGATCTATTTGAAAACTAACTTAGAATTCGGGTGAAAAATTATGTTAATTTCCTTACTGGTAAAATACTGACATCTCTTAGTATCGCTGTCTGCAAGTTATTTCTCTATGAGTGTGTTTACTTCATTTTCTTGTCTTGTAAGCGAGCTCCAGTCTACTCAACATTCCATCACCGTTTCTAATGGAACTGCAGCCCTAAGAAGTATGGATGTTCACTCAGCCTCATCCCCAGTAAACACCTCCTACTGGACGGAAAATTCCACTGATGGAACCGACTCCAATGAACCGACTGCTCATTTTAGTTTAATCAATGAAACCCATCCGATGCTTCCAAATGATACCTTTTATTTCAAGTATCCGGAGCAGATGCTGATTCCCTGGATTTCCAATTCTTACTTCTTCCCAATCGTGGTCACTTACATCGTCACCTTTGTGATTGGAGTCAGCGGTAATTTTGTAGTCATTGCGGTTATGGTAGGGGACAGAGCATCGCTCAACGTCACTACCATTTTCTTGGTGAGTCTTGCTGTGGCTGATTTGCTCCTTTTGGTGATATGTGCTCCGCTAGATGTCGCACATTATTTTGTTGTGCAGTGGGATAAAGATGGGACCGTTTGCAAATTAGCGGCTTATGCCGAAACCGTGTCTGCTTTTGCTTCTGTGCTAAACCTTGCGGCGGTGACGTTGGAAAGGTAAGATTGTAAAGATTTTCTTTTATATTATAAATTGTTAAAATAATTATCCAAGCATCTGAAACTCGACTCAGAGGTTGGAACAATAATTTTGTGAACGAAGGGTGCATTTTTAGGCTCACTGACCTGCTACGTGCAGACAAAATTTTGATCGCATTAGTGCAACAGTTGTTTGAATACCACGATCGGAGATTACGAAAATAATCTCCAGGATCCAGTCAGGAATTTCGTTCTACAACCTACGGCGTAGCACGTGCTGAGGAAGAGACTGCGCGTACTGTCTCCAGCCTGTTACTAACGCACCCCGTCAGCTGCCGACAAGATGAAACAGAAAACGTTTTTATGAGATTGAACTTGATGAGACACCTGGTGACTAATCCGTTTTCAATGGAGGCTAATCTCAGGACAACTCAGTTACACAATTGTTGCACTTTGCAACAACACAATCTCTCTCTCTCTCTCTCTCTCTGCTCATTTTAGTTTAACCATTTTGTTACATAAATCTCTTGTATAAAGGCGACAAACCGCACTAACTTCAATAGCTATAATGATGACAGTCCTATACAATAATATTTAGTAATGTATAAGAATTCTTGCATTGTTTATGGTTGAACAGTTCACCACATTCAGCGCTTAAATCGACAACAATGTAAGAGCATTTTATAACAATAAATCCTGTTTTAAATACGGATACTGATGTCCTCCTCCTCATCAAATTCCTGATGCAGGATATGATAGCATTACATGAAAAACTTACATCATTATTCACTTCCTATCAACAATTTTCCTCCAAATGAGTCTGTTACTTGTCAAGGCTTCAACATTATCAGATCTTATATTTCTATCGTCTAAGGCACTTTGTACCTTATCAATCCACCTATATCTTGGTCTTCCTCTGGGTCGTTTTCCTGCCAACCTGGCAGAGAACACTTGTTTTGCTAATCTTTCTTCGCCCATTCTGTTTAAGTGACCATACCACCTGAGATTAGCTCTGCTAACGCATTCCTGGACGAATGCGTTAGCAGACAATGTCAAGTTCTTTCCTAATATCCTCATTTTTAATATGATATTGCCATTGATGCCATCTGTTCACGCCTCTAATCTTACTCAGGACTCTCATATCTGCGGTCTCTAGTCTTTGGTCAAGACTTCTGACCCAGCTCTCAGATCCATAAGTTAAAACTGGTTTGAACACTGTCTTGTATACGGCTAATTTAGTGTTGTGGGTAATTTCCCTCTTATTCTATATAAATTTATTCAGCGGATTTCCTACCATTGGTTTACTCATACATTGATGTATGGAATGTGGTTCATAAACTCATACTAACTAGGATGTGGTCTAAATTTCGAAAGCTTATTCAGTAATATGAACCATTTGTATAGATATGCAGTGCTGTGTATCCGGTATATTTGCATATAAGAATATAAATTAAAATGGATTATTTCAGTACAATTATTAATAATAAAAAAACAACAACATAAAAATAAAAAATGCTGAAAGATCTACGTTTAGACTCGTCGCGATAACTGTATTTGTCTTTTCAATCAATGGATTAGTCGCACAATACCAGATCGTCAGTAATCTTTCGATCAAAGAAACTATAAGATTAGTGGATTGCATTAGCGGGAACCGTGATTAGTCCAAGCCATTACGTTTCGACTAATCTCACCAATCTCAGGGGCGGTATATTTACTGTGTTAGTTCCTGCACTTCCCTGATTGTTTGCGTAATGAGTATGCTACTCAAGAAGGAACGAAAACAGCAGAGGAATAACAATTCTGTAAACAGTTCTTCCTAATCGTCGATGGAGCTAACTCATAAATAATACTTGTACGTAAAAAAAAAAAAAAAAAAGACTGACTATAATATGAACTGTTTAACAGTAATATTGAAATATTTTAAACATAGATTCGGAACTACTTAACGTGTCACTTTAAAAGCAAAAAAAAAAAAAAAACTCTGCTGTATATATTTTGATGACACTACCTGATATAGGGCAGCAAGTAATTCTTATTAAGCTATGCTTGCGGGTGTCTGAATAACATGCAAAGGATCTGCCCCCTGAATGAATTTCCAGCGAACAGTACGATGGTTCCCACCTTGCAAAACTTTCTTAACAGCAGCGATCAGGGAACTATCCCTTCTCGCCTCGGTAGACCTTGTAATTGGAAATAATTCGGATTGTGTCGCGGATGAGCGCATTTTGTTACGGTTTAATGACCTTTGAGATAACCTTTTTAGTTGCCTTAAGTAGAATTTGACACAAACTTTGCCGAGCGAGTAAAAGTTCTCTGCAATATAGCCACAAGTCAAATAAAACAACGAGACGCCATTCTGTCTCCGAAGGTGTGCACTTGTTTTCTTTCTTTCCTCAAATATATTTTCAGGGAGTAAATTCCTTCTTAAAATGAAAGAATTCTTTGGTTCTTGCCGATTAATTTCTACTAATTATCACTATTTTTATTTCCATTTATTATTATTGGATTTTTAAAATATATTTATCATTGTTTTTTTTTTCATTTTTATTTATCATTGTTATTATTAGTTTCTTTATCATTGCTATTATTTATTTGTTTATCATTGTTATTATTTGCTTATCGTTGTTATTATTGTTTGTTTTCATTTTATTATTTGTTTGTTTATCATTGCTACTACTTATTTGTTATCATTTATTTAGTTATCATTGTTGGTTTTGTTTTTATTTATTCAGTTATCATTATCAGTTAACGAACAGAACAATTATAATTGAATTTTAATGAAAATTAAATTATAATCAACAATGATAACGGAATAAATAAAAACGAACCTGATCTGAATAATAAAAATAAACTAACAATTATAACTGAATAAATAAAAATTAAACCAACCCAACAATGATAACTGGATAAATAAAACCGAACTAATAATTATAATTGAATAAATAAAAAAAGAAATCAACAATGATAACGGAATAAAAAAAAAAAGAAATCAACAATGATTTTATCTGAATACTAGAAATGCACTAACAATTATAACTAAATAAATAAAAATGAAACCAACATTGATAACTGATTAATAAAAAATAAATCAACAATGATAACTGAATAATAAAAAATCAACAATGATAACTAAAACAAAGATAAATAAAACAGAAATCAACAAGGATTTCTTTTTTACTTGTTCAGTTATCATTGTTGGTTTCATTTTTATTTATTCAGTTACAATTGTTAATTCATTTTTATTATTCAGATTACTTTCATTTTTATTTATTCCGTTATCATTGTTAGTTATAATTGAATTTCCATTGTTTGGTTCGTTTATATTATCGATTTTTTTCGCTCCGCTTCACATTGTTAGCTTACTGTTATCTCTTAGAGACAACAGTACTAATTGTATAAATCACGTAATGGACATCTTTTGACAACTGAAGTTTAAAAGCCAAGTCTTTGAGAAAAACTACATTTTTTTAAATCCAACGCAGACATTTGATGGAAGTTTGCTAAAGTTTCGTTCTGTTAATTTATATATTTGGCAATAAGTGAAATCTCGCTCGTAAATGTTTAAATTTCGAAAGCGTTGAATTTGTAAACATCCAAAGTACTCATGTGTCACCTATTACACATGCCTAATTAAACACCGAGACAGTGAACTAATGGCTGTAATTAAGAACGTTAATATGAAGAGCGGATGAGCTTTGTCAACAGAAAAGGAGCTGTGGAAGGATAATGAATCCCGCTAAAAATATACTCGGTCTCTGTATTCCAGCACTCTTCATAAAATCTATTTTGATATCGCTGCGTATTGGCAATTGCAATAAGGCATGTCTAAGCTACTGTTTATTTTTATTTGTTTGTTTATTTTATTTTTATTTATTTATTTAACTTATATCTGCTCGTTTGTTTATTTCTTTTTATTTGTTTGTTTATTTCTTTTTATTTGTTTGTTTATTTCTTTTTATTTGTTTGTTTATATTTTATTTATTTGTTTGTTTCTTTCGCTTTTGTTTGTTTCATTTTTATTTATTTAACTTATATTTGCTCGTTTGTTTATTTTATTTTTATTTGTTTGTTTATATTTTTTTTTCTTTATCTATTTTATTTTTATCCGCTTATTTATTTTACTTTTGTTTGTTTGTTTTATTTTTATTTATTTGTTTATCTGTTTTTGTTTTAATTTGTTTATTTTTTTTGTCGTTTTTACTTTTGAATGTATTTCTGCATATTAAAAAAAAAATGAGTGATGAGCATTGAATGAAAGGGTTTTTACAACTCTTTCTTTCTTTCTTTCTTTTTCTTTTCTTTTCTTTTTTTTTTTTTAGCCAAAAACAAACCTGCAATAATGACACTTCTACCGAAACAAGAACAGTTCAATACATTTGTATAATTGATTTTCGTGGACAACTTGGAGCCGTACAAGACACTTGATTAGATGTGGGATGTCTCGACACATGCAAACGGCATTCGGAACTACATTTTAATTGAGGACCGGTTATAAAAAAAAAAAATAAATAAAAAAAAACCTCATCGTGGAACAATAACCCACTAAACTAAACGATAGAATCAAATTGAAAAACAGTACAGAACAACCACTGACATGAACAGAAATACTTGAGGGAGTGATTGCAAACATTGCATAACGACGGACGAAAAATATCACGTGACAAGCCATCGGAATTAAAGACATACGCTATGGTGGTTTCAGAAGAGAATTACCTACGTTGTAATACTTTAGGAGTAGCGTGTGTTTATTTCCAAAAGATATCCATTACATTAAACAACTCCTCTCTCTCTCTCTCTCTCTCTCTCTCTCTCTCTCTCTCTCTCTCTCTCTCTCTGAATTCATGCAAATAGATAGAGGTAGACGCAGCGTTAAATTTCAATGATTATGGCAATCCAATATTGAACGTGCTTAGTGGATTGAACGAAAAGGGTATTACATCGCAGATGTCGATAGACGAGATCTCCTTTGAAGTTTAGGATGGCCTTTATTCATCCTACTTGCTATCTACAACGCTCTCCAATGGGAATATTCTGCAAAATGCATTTTTGGCCCGCTGCATTTCCGCTATTTTATCCACCGCCAAGGAGAGTAAGTAATCAGATTGTGAGCTGATTAAGGGATGGCGAAGGGAGAAAAAAAAAAAAATAGCTCTACGGAGTTCGGAAGATCAAAGTATCGTATTAGAAACCCGAGGAGTTTTTTATCTGGCTTTTCTCAGTTGATTTTGCATTCCATTTTAGATTTTAAATATATTTCTAGAATATTAAATTATATTGTATCTCCCGAGAAAGACAAAAACCTTACCAGTTTAGTTTTTGTGTCAAAACCTAATCTAATATTGTTCTTCTTCCCCCCTCTAGGTTTGTAGTTATTGTGTTCCCCATTCGATCCCGCTCTTTGTGTACAATGAGTAACTGCAGACGTCTCATGGTATTTGTGTGGATAATATCGTTGCTTCTTGCAGCCCCAGTTATTGCTACAAAGGTCAGTTTTCCCTAATAAAAGAATATACGTAAATAATAGACCAATATCACTATTGTAGATCTTAATTGTTTAAACAATATACGCTACAAGCACGTAAATTAGAATTGGAAACCGTTAATGTCAGTAATACTGGAGTATAAGCGCCACCTGGTGTGTAAAATATCAATATTCTCGTGTTTATTTTTCTGGTTATTCAAATAGCAATAATCCTAGTGTAGCAAGTTAGCATGGTTTGGTTTTCTGCCCCCACAAAATACCGATATTATTGGTAACTACGCATTAATATTATATTCATTTTATTTTATTTATTTTTCTAATTCCAGAATATCTCCAGAACTACATTTACAAACCATCGCGTCAATGTGACTCTCTTTTCCTGTAAAGACGTTAGCGACTGGAGAGGGTTCTCAGTTGCAGTGTACCGCCTGACCACTCTGTTTACTCTACCGTCCATTATGATGATCGTCTGCTATGTTTGGGTGATAGTGGAGCTGTGGGTGAGCACAAAAACGATGGACGAACTCACCAGTTCAATGAGGTAAGCAGTTCTAAATGAGTACCGATAGTTTTCTATTCTGTTACCCGAGTATGTAACACTTTGTAACAGGGATCGGGAACTAACGGCTCAGGAGCCGCATGTTACGCATGCCTAAGGTAACTAGCGCCACGGCGAAAATTGGAACTAATTGATCAGCTGTCCTGTCAAACACCACGGTTTTTAGATACATACGGATTTTAACTGTCAAAATAAATATTCGGTTAGTTAACTTATTTATTGTGGTACTAAACTGGCGTTTAATTTAGTGTCAGCTAATGTTATGCACAAATTAATTTTTATTATGTTATTATGTTGAGTTTGTGTTTTTACTTGCAGGTAAATTTGTGATAATAAACCTCCTATTATGAGTTCAAGAAAAATAAAAATAATCGAAGAAAACAGAGGCTTCAAATAAACTGTGGATAGAGAAATTTTCATTTATAAAAGTAAATGGAAATCCGCGATGTTTTAATTTGCCATCTACGACTTCAAAATAACAAATCAAGTAATGTCGAAGGACATTTTCGAGGAAAACATTTAGACTTCAGTAAAATATATCCTCAAGGTGATAATAGGGGAAAAAAAAAGCTATTGAAGAATTACAAAAGAAAACATTGCTTCAGCAAAGAAATTTGTTAACTTGGACGAAATCTTCGTCGAATACTACTGAAGCAAGTTTTTGGTTATCCCTTGAAATGGCAAAAGCGGGAAAACCTTTTACCGATGGTGAATTTGCATATTTGAAACTTCTGCAGAAGTTTCAAATATGCAAATTATGGATATTAATTCTTCTGATTTTATTTCTATTGCGGTTGATGAATCAAATGATATTTCCGTTATGGCACAATGCCGCGTGATGGTTAAATATATCACATCTTCCGGTATTCGAGAAGAACCTCTTGATCTGCTAACACTCAAAGGACACACTACAGGTCAAAATATTTCAGAAAACCTTCTAACAAGTTTACAGAATAAAAATATAAATATTAATAATATAGTATGCATTGCGACTGTTGGCGCGCCTTCTATGATTGCGAAAAATAAGGGATTTGTTAAATTATTATCCCCTCATATTCCCCATGGAGTTATTTCATTTCATTGCATTTTGCATCAAGAAGCTTTAGTTGCAAATTCTTAGGGATTATTACCACAATTAAAAAGAGTGGTGGATGTTGTTTTGCCAATGATCCATTTCATCCGATTATAGGCGTTGAATCACAGATTTTTTGACACATTTTTAGAGGAACTAGGTACTCAACGTAAAAGAGGACCTGAAAACCAAATCACAACAAGCAACACCAAACTGGACAGAATTGTTCGGATTCTCCCGGGATAGACAGAATTGGAAAGAGTTCATTCGGCCTCATCATCATCCACATAGATGATGGAAGAGAGAAAAAGAAGAAAGTAGTCAACATAAAGATTTAGTGACATTTACATCTGTACGATGGTTATCAAAGAGGAAAAGCATTAAAACATTTTTTTTTTTCAGTGCTTAAAAGGAGTAAGAGTTTTCTTAACCACTAAATATTATAACGTAAATCATGTGGAACTTCTCAGCAATCCCGAATGAATACAAAATTTTTGTTTTTTGCTTGATATGAACAGAACATTTTAATAAGCTAAATTTGAAGTTGCAAGGAAAGGGAAACACAGTCTTACAATTACTAGAAGAAGTCCTTACCTTTGAACAGAAACTAAGAGTGTTTTTCGAAGATGTTACTGAAGAAAAATGTATGTATTTTGAAAATCTAAAAAATTATTGATTGAATTTAAATCAAGAAAAAGTTGATTGCAAAATATTCGCTGAAATGATTACTGTAATTTTAGATTCATTTACAGGCAGATTTCAGGATTTAAAAAAAAAAAACATCAGGAGATGATGAAATTTATATTACATCCGTTAAATTGCATTTAAAATTAATAGATATTGAAGCTTTTCCTGGAATATCAATTGCAGAACTACAAATGGAACTTCTGGAAATTCAGAATAAAAGCATCTGGACACAAAAACATCAGGAAACTGTAATACAAATTGAAGAAAAATGAGGACACTATGGAAGAAACACCACAGGAAATTATATTTAAATGTTGGAATTCTTTCCAAACTAATTATTTAAATGCCAGGCGACTTGCTTTTGGGGTTTTGACTCTTTTCGGTTCAACGTACAATTGCGAACAATTTTTCTCTTCAATGGATTACATTAAAAATAAGTGTAGGAACAAATTGACTGATAAAAGTTTGAAAGCCGAATTACTATTAAAGTGCACGACATACAATCCAGATTTAAGTAAATTGGGCTGAGAAGATGCAAAATCAAAAGTCTCATTAGTGAATTTTAAATTAAAACAATCAAATATCTATTAAACTACATAATATTGTAATTTTGTCGGACTAATTCTTTTTGCGATATAAATTCTGACTTTTTTGCAGAAATTATACTTACTTAAACATGTTTTATGATTAAAAACTTAATCAAACTTAATGTTGTTTTATTTATTGAACATATAAAAAATTTATATGCAAACATAAAAGTGGTATTTGATATCTGGATGTACTGAATTAAAAACAAATTTACCTAAGTTTGAACTAACTGCAACTTTGAGTCACCAGAAAAAATCGAATTGAAGTTGGGCCCCCAAAATTTTGTTTTAATTTTTTTTTTTTTTTTTTTTTTTTTTTGTGGAATGGCTCTTTGGTTCAAAAAAGGTTCCCGACCCATGCTTTATAACATATTTCTTAAAATTAGTTTAAATAAATAATCATAATATTAGTAATATATCTTATCTCATATTATTTTTTGCTTTTTTATTTATATTTATTTATTTATTTTCTCTCTCACAGCTTAAATGATGCTTTAAGCTGGGGGTACGAAAATCGGGTTTTTCGTACCCCCAGAACAAGCAAAGCGGCCCTGTAAACACACGCATTTTAGGACACTCTTGGGAGACAAAGGGCTAATTACCTTATCCTCTAGTTACGGTTGCGAAATCCAAGGTTACTTGGAAAGGTCATGGGCGCTTAACTGCCTGTTAGGACCACTGATAGAATAGGATAGGACATCGCTGCTAACATAATAAATACAACTTGCGCGTATCATTAAAATAATCTCACACCTTAGCACATAATTGGTTCGATTTATATATGTGTATATACACATATCCAATATGCACATGTCTGTGATGCGATAAATGAGTGTCATAAAAAAGATTAACTTACGTCCACGCCACAGTTTTGTGATTGCAGAAGAGTCAGTGCAATTACTATCACGCAGTTCGATTAGGTGTGTACAAAAAAAAAAAAATTAAAAAAAAAATTAAATTAAACTACCAATAAATCGATTCATTTTGAAATTGAGACTCTTATTAGCTAACTGAGCCCTTACTGAAATCATAGTTAGAAGTTGTTCGCAACCCTGTGTGTGTGTGTGGGGGGGGGGGGGGGGTGGAAAAGGGAATAGCCTTTCTTTTTGCACTTCAGTGGCAATAAATGCTTAATAATAATAATAATAATAATAATAATAATAATAATAATAATAATAATAATAATAATAATAATAATAATAATAATAATAATAATAATAATGCCCGGATTGGCAGGGTAACCATAATTTTGATAAGGCGATTAGTCTTATGCCTAAATACATATTCTTCTGTTTAAAATTTGCGTGTGTTCTCTTGGCCGGTTTCCCTGTATGCGGGACGAAAAACATCCCGCATACCAGGAGATTTCCTTCTGGTATGCGGAGATTTCCTCTACCATGACTGTGCGAGTGAGACCGGTTAACTCAACTTCACTTCGAAAGCTCAGATAAAGGTTCTTTTTGTCCTTGAACCAGTGAAAACCGATTGAGCTACGGAAATGGTGTTCTTGATAGTAAGTAGCTAATGTACAGTATTATAAATGGAAGATATTATGGATCCATTCATATTTTATAGACAAATTTAGAAAGGAACTTCAGTTTCGAAATTTACCAGAGCTAATGAGAATATAACTTTTGACAATCGTAGTTCTCTTTTTAAGAATTTGCCTTTCTAACCATAGGGTTGCTCTGGTACAAAGAAGAGAGATTTTAGTCCTCTAAAGTTTCTGCTTGGTCTGTGATGATGATTAGATTTTGTAATCTAATCTTTGATTAGATTACAAGTTCTAGAAACTTCTTGAAATCAATGTTTACGTCTGTTATTTATTAGTGCCGAATTTCCTTGCTGTGTAATACACACGTGATCATCTGCAGCTGTGTTCGCATGCAAATGATTATAAGTGATCTACTCTATCAATGTTCATTAGTTTCCATCTCCCGCTATCATGTCTGGATTATTTTCACATGAATATGTAGTCGAAAGAAGTTTGTTTACAGTCAGAAATTTTTCCTGGTAGGTAAATGATAACTGTTTTCTTATCTGAGAAAAATAAACATTCATTTAAGACTTATTAGTAAACTTCTAACGTGTTATTTTCTTCTGTCTACAGAAATTAATATGAATTAATGTTCATACTTAGTCGCAATTAAATCTAAAATATAAAGAAAGATACGCATATTTGTTTCATGTTTCTAAATGAATCAAACTTGCTAATCTCTCTCTTGTGCTTTTTTTCTTTTCATATTTCATAATTATGAAACAGTTGGGAGTTATGTTCTTTGTTTCGTTTAATTTATTAACTATGAAATAAAGAAAAAAAAAAGCGTAGTCATTTGGTTCTTCCAACTATGTTTTTCTTCATTGTTTTATTAATTTATTAAAGTAATTTTTACGTTGGCTGCTAATTAGGCTAGAAAGTATTTTGGTTGCGCTTTTGTCTAACGGCCAGCAAGATTGAACTGGTGAGATGTTCATTTGTGGGATTTTAATTTCGGCAGTGACCATTAAGCCAATTAGTTGGTTCAATTTAGTAGCAAGTGTATTGCTGTTTACAGTAATCTGAGCAGTAGTAATTCCACTTCTCGAATTACAGAGAGAGAGATGAATTGTATACGTGCCCACACACGCATTGTCTGTGCTGTTGGTTCTGCAAGTTCTAAGTGTGTAGGAGTAACAGTTTCACTGCTTACTCTGCTCTGCTCTTTAGTGTGTTCCGGTCTATTTTTACTTAGACTCATCATCTGGTGTCAATTCATGTTGCTAAAGTAACATTTAAGGATACCATAGTCTCGTTATTGACACAGGAGGTTGTCGATGGCTCCAATCAACCAATAATTTAAAAAAATTCTATTACATGAAATGTTTCAAATATTCGTTCAAAGAGTTGGTGCAAATGTTTGATAATATTGAGCGAACATTGAAACGGTTAATGTAAAAAATTATGTTTTTTGTTTACTAAAATAAAGAGCCAAAAGGCTTCAGTTCGGCGATGCAAACTTACATAAGTAACGCGGATTTTGGATCCAGTATTATTTCAAAGCCGAATGTGGAAACTATGAAAGCTTCGTAAAAATAAGTTGACCAGAGTACTTACGGGAATACACTCCCCGACATTGATTGCCTTTGTGTGAACTACTTAAAAGACATAGGCGCCGCACAAGCGCTTATATATTTGCCTTTCATTAGTCCATTTGATAAGGTTTCACTAGCCTGATAGCTGTTTCGAACTGGTTGGTTCTCTTCAGAGACCAGGCAGAAACCTTAAGACAGCAAACACTTTCGTTCAGTACTGAGAAACTTGAAATGTCTTATCCTATTCCCTCAGCCATACGGCTGGTGGGGATAGCTATGTGCTACCATACAAGGGAGATGATTATGAGCAAGGTGGTTTCCCGTTACCTTCCTTGCCGTACGGTATGTATTCGTGACTGTGGCCGTGTGTATTCACGGGACCGGTTTGACTGTTTTGAGGGATGAAAAACACAAGTTACGGAGAAAACACCCTCCTCTTCCGTATGAGACCGGTTAACTCACTTTTAGTCGAAAGAGCCCAGATAAAAGTTCTTCATGTCACTGAAGGGAATCGAACCCAGGTATTTCCGACCAAAGGGCGTCGTCTATACTGACTGAGCTACGGAGGCTCCGTTGAAATGTATGTTTCGTAAGCGAACTCTCGGTCGGTGCATACAATAATTACTAAAATAAAGAGCCAAAAAGCTTCAGTTCTGCGATGCTGTTACGAACCGACCGAGAGTTCGCTTACGAAAAATACACTTCTCCGACATTTCGAGTTTCTTAGTACTGAACGAGAGTTTTTGCTCTCTTAAGGTTTCTGTCTGGTCTCTGAGATCAGAGATTTCGAACCAACCAGTTCGAAACAGCTATCAAGCCAGTGAAACCTTATCAAAATGGACTAATAAAAGGCGAATATATAAGCACTTGTGCGGCGCCTATGTCTTTTAAGTAGTCCACACTATGGCAACTCGTCAATTCCGGGGAGTGTATTCCCGTAAGCTCTCTGGTCAACTTATTTTTACGAAACTTTCATAGTTTCTACATTTGGCTTTGAAATAATACTGGATCCAAAATCCACTTTGCTTATATAATTCTACTTTCTATGTATTCATGAATCTGTAGTAACGTGGTGGGCTAAGGATTTATGACTGTAGATCTGTGTGTTCAAGATATCAGTTTGGTTATTTTGAGGCCGAAAAACCGGAGTTTTTGACCTGATAAAGGTTACTCACGTTACAGATGGGATTTGAACTGAGGTATTTCGAAACAAAAGGCTCCGTCAAAACCAAATGAGCTACGGAGGCTCTCAAAGCCGCTACAGTACCGGCAAAACCAGTCCCTGTATGTTATGCAACCATAGAAAAACGAAATGCAATACGTATATAGCATTTAATATTCCAAACGCAACTTTTCTTTCGAAACCGAGATCCATCTGCTAACGGCAAAAATCCAACATAAATTATTACCGAGAACGCGGATTAAAATTAATGCTTTAAAAAAAAAATTAAAGAATATTGCTTTCGGGATACTGTGAACTCCGTATACATGCCCTCGTGTTATTATTATGTGACACCTCCAAAGACTCATCGAGGGAGAGTGTGCCAACAGCATCGAACGATTGAACCCGCCTTCCAACTACTAACCGCGCTCAAACTTGCTTAACGTTTGGCGTGAGCCATTAGTATCAGAGGCTCTACCAATCGACCAACCTTACTTAATCTCTCATATTTATTCCATATAGATAATCGGATTTCCCGTCTCTAGTTCGTTCGTTACATTTTCTGCTGATTTGTTAAAGAATCTATCTAATTTATGATTTTTTTTTTTTTTTTTTTGGTTGTGTTGTTTATTTTTAGTGATCCAACCCTGCGACGAGTGGCCTCTAGAAGTAGCATCAGCCACGAATCTCATTCTCCTACTCAAGGTCGGCGTTTGATACTCCGAAGTCACGTGACTTCTGAGATGCGTAATGTCAAGCGGGCAAGACAGCAGGTAAGAAGATTGCAACATTACCGTTAGGAATATTAAAAATATCAGCAATCAATTTATGCAATAAATTATGTCGATTATGTGACTTATACTGAGAAGTGGTTTTAATTCGTGTTCCAGAACTTTGCATTAAAACAGAACAACGTTTTTGTTATTTATATTATCCATAGAATATATTTTATTTTTGTTTATGAAAGCAAATACAGTTTTGTAATTGTTGTTATAGGACCTATTGGCGTATGCCACACTGGTACTGTATTTGAAATAGAATTTCTTTTGTTTTCGTTTTTTTTTAACCGGTTTTGGCGTTTGGAGGAAGAAGCTCATAAAGTAGTGACCACCTGCTTTGAAGCGTGGAGATAAGATTGTAAAAATTTGCATATGTAAAAGATAAAGAAATGTTACAACCAGAAAGTGATCGGATTGGTTTAAAAGATATATAAAATGTGCTTTCTGCAAGTAAACAATGCAACGGATGTGACGTGGGAGGAGGGTACTCACTTTTGTAATTTCGTTAAGTGAAAATTGTAAAGCTAATAATTACGTAAAAATCCAAAATAAAAACACCACACAATAGACATTGAGCTACGGGAGGATAAGAAATATCTCGCACACCAACCGGTTTTGTACATCACAGTTTTATTACAAAACTTGGTGCACTAAAGCGTCAACTGCTAATTCCTCATAAAAATCCTAAAAACACAAGAGACCGCAGAGAAAACCACGTGAGCTGACCTTAACAAATGGCTTCATAAAAATGAGAAAATGAAGCAGATGCGCAGTTGTAAAAGAACATAACGGTAAAATAAAATTAAAAAAAAAAACATTATTCGCATCTAATTAGGCTTCGAATTCTCAATATAACTTAAGATAGCTGAAATTAATTAAAATAAAGTGAAGAACTGAGTCACAAATATTTTAAAACCATTCTAACGCCTTTTATTCCCATAATACATTGAGTTCCTTTAGCTCTAAGTAGCTAACGTTTTGAAGATAGGTAGGCAGCAAGCTCCACTCTTTGTCTATCACTGATAGTGAGCTCAATCAGTCAATGAATCAAGGCTTTTTAGGGAAACATTACGGCAGACAGTTGCGCCCTCTCGTGGCCTTTAATCCTAACAGGTTTATAAAAAATAATAAAAAATCAGCTAACGTCTTTTTATTCCCGTATACGGGGAGTAGGCGAGGCCATTTAGCCCTATCTAACTTTCTGGAGACTGAGTGGGCAGTTCAATCTCCACTGGTACCAATCAGAGATAGATGGCCCAAGGCTATCACTAATTAAGCGGTACACAGTGAAGAGAGACGGCTCAAATGTGCCGCCATCTCGTGGTCCCTAACTCTAACACAATATATTTAATGTCTGAAATAATGTGGGTTCTACGGTCGATTTTCTTGAGTTTACGGGACGAAAAATTTCCTCTAGTCGCCGACTAGACTCGAAACCATGTCTTCCTTCGTGCGGCCAAGCGCCGTGGTGTGCAAACGCCACATCCACTGAGCTCCACAGGTTTATATTATTATTATTATTATTATTATTATTATTATTATTATTATTATTATTATTATTATTATTATTATTATTATTATTATTATATAACATCTTCACATCCTTAAAAACAAGACTGGAAATCACTTAAAAACCATATAATGGAGATCTCAAATAAAGATGAACATATCCAGTCAAACAATATAAACTTCAAGGTCTTTGACTCTTTGAAGAAATGGTCAGACAACATTTCCACCTATATCAACTTCACAAACATGAGAAGTATAAAAAAACACTGGCTTACATTGATAACACTGTTCAACTACACCATGATAAACATAGATGCGCTAATACTGACCGAAGTTACATTAAAGGACACAGAAATTTACGCATACAACATTAATAATTACCAAACCTACAACTTATGTAGACCAAACAAAACAGGTGGTGGTGGCATCGTGGCATTTATCAAATAAAAATACAATGTGACTGAAAAAACAAACTCATTTCGAACATGCGGAAATACTAATTTTGGAAAACACAAATAGTCACAAACATAGTATCAAATACACAATAAACCTAATATACAGACCCCCAGATAATAATCCACTCAATTTCACCATGCTTCTAACTGCATTCATGAGTTAGAAGCATGGCTAAGCGGCATCGAACTCCGTACAACACTAAAACGTTCATCCTAATACGAGACATTAACATAAATACTCTTGACCACGCTTCTTCAACCACTGACACATACCTTGACATACTAAGTCAGTACAACATAAACCCCCTACCATTAACTCCTCAACAAGAGAAGAAATACTCAATAACTCACTTACACAATCATGCATTGATCATATCCACATACGGGCTCCCATCCATACATACACATCGTCAGTAATTAACATCAAAATTGCCGATCACTACTTTGTCCCCCCCCCCTCCAACCACCACAAAAGTCGACAAAACTCGATCATATTAAAGAGTATTATCCATAACTATGTAAAAAAATACAAACTGGAATTGCCTACTTAAAATAAATGTTACAGATGGTGATCCTGTAACACTATACGAGAATTTTCAACTAAAGTTCACAGAAATGTACAAAAAAGTAACAAAGCCTACACAAACGAGGCGACAAACAGACAACAATCCATGGATAAATGACTACATACTAAATAGTATTACTGTAAAAGAAAATCCATGGAAAAAACTCAAAAAGTCACCCAATAACACACATTTACAAACCTTATATAAAAACACAAGAAATCAACTAATAACAAAAATTCGTAGGGCAAAAAGACGATACTACTTCCAAAAATTCATGAAATACAAAATCAACATGAAGCAAACATGGACTACACTGAACGAATTAGTAACTCGAAAAAAGAAAACTTCAGCACAAGATTTTATTGCAAAAAGCTTCGGTCAGGATACATAACCAAGAGGAACTAGCAAACTCATTCAACCATGCCTCCACAAACAATATCACATAACTGAAAAAAGACAAACTACCAACAACTAAAACCAAAGACCACCCAGGAATAGACAAAATAAAACTCACAGACTTTGAACAAATAAATCCGATACTTTTGAGACTCGTGAACATAATATTCGACACTGGCATTATTCCACAACAACTAAAAACAGCAATAATTACGCCAATTTACAAACACGGTAAAAGAAACGATACTCAGAACTACAGACCAATAGCTACGCTACCAGTCATTTCAAAAATTCTAGGAAAAAATAACACACACCAAACTACAGAACTATTTACAGAAGTACAATATCATCTCACAAAACCAATACGGTTTTCAGAAAACAAAAAGCGCCATCACTTTATTAGAAGACACAATAAACAAAGCTCTCGACAAAAACAAGTACGCCGTCCTTATACTACTTGACTTAACAAAAGCATTTGACACACTTGAACATGACATACTACTCACCCAACTATACTCAATAGGTATAAGTGGAACACTGCACATAGTTCAGAACTACCTCTCAAACAGAACACAAGTTACAAAAATAGGTACATATCACAGCTGGGGTATACAAATAAAGTACGGTGTCCCTCAAGGCGCCATATTGTCACCCACTCCATTCAACATATACATTAACGATGTTTATAACATGGCCATAAGAAGTCAAATACTTCAGTATGCGGACGACAACGCACTACTAGCAATCCACACAGACATCAACACGGCTCTTTGCAAAGCACAACAAGACCTAAATGAAATCACAACATACTTCTACTAAAATGCAATTCTAATCAACGGCACCAAAACAGATGTTGATAATACACAACCCAAGAATCATACGCCCGCATCACTATCGATACATGGTCACACATACCGCTGCATTAACAACAAAAATACCTGCCAATGTCCCGAAATCAAACCCGTAACACATGCAAAATACCTTGGTCTCTATATAGATTGCCACCTTAAATGGACAAAACATATAGAATACCTACATACCAAACTCCGGATCATCGCAGCAAAATTTTTCCAAGTAAAAGACATTATTCCATCCAACATAAAAAAAAACTCCTATATAACGGTATCTGAAAATCTCTACTCAGATAAGGAATAACAGTCTATGCAAACACATCAAACAGCCACCTAACAAAATTAGAAACACTACATACGAAAATTGTGTCAACAGTGATTTGGACACCTGACACGCAACAACCAATATCTGACAAGCACATGGCGACACATAGAATCCTGAGCATTAAAAACCTGAAACACTACACGACATTAACAAGGAATTACTTCAACATCACCTATCGAAACAACAGAGACACATGCCGTATAACACGACCTACAACAACCCTCTACATCCCTACACCCTTCAAGAACTCATACGGTTCTTTTGTGAGATCACATCAGATACCCACGTAACTCAACAACCTACCAAGAAAGTTAAAACACGTAGATAACTACAGAACGTTAAAAAACGAACTCTGGAAAATATACCAACGAAGTTAATAGACCATTAACACTAATATACACATCACAAATCACCAGCATTCAATGCCTACATCCCATCCATAGACAGTAATAAGACAACAACATAAATAGTGAAGCCTACATCCCACTCTCTTCATAAAAGCTAACCCAAGCTTCGAAATATCGGATTAATCGCCTCATAATCCGATAGATATGTAATAAAACAGTCAGTAAAGTATATAACAATAATGAAGACACTGATATTAAAAAAAATAATAATTATTATTATTATTATTATTCTAAAGTACTTTTCCATCATTTCAGGTGATTAAGATGCTAATCTTGGTAGTCATCTTATTCCTAGTGTGCTGGGGACCACGTCTCTTAATGGAGATTATCCTAAAATGTTGTCTGGATGTGTTTAATCACGGCACTTACACTAGTCGTTTCATCTTCTATCTTCTCCCCTTCGTTCACAGTTGCCTCAACCCCATTGTTTACTGTTTCATGTCCACCAAATTTCGACGTCGAATGCTGCGTTGCTTTGAGCGCAGCTGCATCAGGATGGGCTGTAAATGGTGCACGCAGAATCACAAAAATCATCATCAGATGAGGCTGAAGAGCTCCGTGTCACGGAATGGTACTTCACGACTGGTATCCACTTATACGTTCTCTTCATACGCTCCTTCGACCACGTGCAGCCCCTCTACGGAGGTCCAACCGAAAATTGACCTGGAAACGATTACTCTGTGAATTCGGTGTGACTTATCGGCTAATAGAGAATACGAGGAAGTTCACACTTTTATCAACGGGAAGATCCCCAGCTCCCTCTGGTGGCGAAAAAGAAGAAATGATGTAAATAATTACAAAACTTAATATATTATTGTTGAGATGTATTCACACAGCCTTTATCGTATTCACCAGTGAGATGTTTCTATTAAAATTATGTATTGATATTCTTCATTTGATTCCTATGACTTGCATACACCGTTTTCTGTATTGTTAAGTATGTATACGTCTTATAAATCGCTTCAGTCAAAGAAAGTGTGCTTGTGTCTTTATCTATACACTCGATCTTCATGTTCATAAATATGCTATGCACTGTTCTTCCTCCTTTTTCTATGGAAATCCAACCCACAAAAGGTTGAAAAGGTACTGAGGCTCAAAGTCCTTCTACAGTAAAATTAAAACTGTATTATGTTTGCGAAGGCTTTTGACAGCCGCAATAAATTTAAAAAAAAAAAAAATTTTATAAATATTCAAACCACAATTTATTAATAGGATAAAGAATTTGCTACCAGCTTGCGTAGACAAAAGTTTACATATTTTACTTGCAAATATCGGTAAGAAAGCAAATTCTTTGATTTAAGATTTTCGTTGTATACAATGTCCTTATTTATCAGGCGACAACCACGAGAACGCAGAAAAAGAACTGTTTAATGGCTATTTTCGTTCATCCAATCGTGTACATCCTCTGATCAAGTTACAAAATTAAAAATAAAAAAAAGCTATTAGCAGAGAGATATTTTTAAATTAATAACTGTGAACAGAAGTAACCAATGACAGAAGTCCACAGCACTTTGCAAATTAGCCACGTGTGTGACATCTCGTGCTATACTCAAGTTCATTGTTAATAAGTTCATTCAATGTATATTACATTTTTTTCTTTTTTTTTTTTTTTTACTTTTGTAATTTAATCTGATAGGATCTATTCATTTAACAGTTCTCCTAAATATGTTCGACGTGATTCTCGCCTGATAGATGGTAGTTGCATTATTTACTTGACCAATGAAGCCAGTATGAATACGGGGAATTGACTTCAGCCAAATCAATGTAATTTTTACGCAATGAACAATAATTATTATTTTATTATTTTCATTATTTTATTATTACTGTATAGTGTAATATTATAATACATTATAAATTACTTCAGAGCATAAATTATCTATTTTACATTTATATATTATAATAGGTTGCTGTAAGTCATAAAAGCATGCATTTTAAAGTGCATATAAAAAAAGTCTCCGCGATGTAAGCGGAACAAACAATGCTGGCCAAAAGGAGGATATTATGGATCCATTCATATTTTATAGCCAAATTTACAAAGAAAAAAATTTTCGAAACCCACCAGTGCGTTTATGAGAATATAACCTCCAGCATCGGAGTTGCCATGATATACCTTAGTTAAAAGATGAGAGCTCCGCCCAGGAGCCCGTATGTTCGCCTTCCATTAATGTATTGATTAGGTTTCACTGGCAGCTGTTTATAACTGTTGGCCCTCATCAAAGAACGGGCAGAAATCTTGATAGAGCAAACACTGTCTGTTTAGTACCTTGAAATCCTCGTGTGTCAGAAAGTTAAATTCATCATAAGTGAACTCTCCATAGGATCCTTAATATCCTCCCCCCCCCCCCAACACACACACACACACATTACTGAAATGAGTTTTATAGCATGCAAGACAACTTGCAAAGGTCACAAATGACCACAAGAGATTACGTCATCCTTACTGTAGTCTTATGTGATTACCCATAAGAGAGAAAAGATGGCTGATTGATGTAAGCAGACACTCGATTCATCACTTCTGCCGTTATTCCCCCTTTCCCGCACACAACACAAGCTGTGACCTTTAACCCCACTTTTATTCATGTTCGCGGACCGTGAAATTGACGAGGTTTACAGTCGGCAAAGCAACTTTGTGTGTTTGCTGTGTAGTCCGAACTACCACGAGAGGCTATTAATTATAGCGGTTCGTAATTTCTTTGTGAAGTAAGACATAACAGACAGTCATGCCTCACAACGTACGGACGTGAGTCCTCACACCAAAATAAGCTCCAGCAACTTCGGTCAACAGTCGACAAACAAGTAAACCCGATGTTGCGTAGAAGATTTTCACGCTGTCCTGGTTAATACTGCGATCACCCTTTGCTTCAGTTGCAGCCTGCAGTCCTTTGGGAAATTGATCTGGCAGATGGTGTAATCTGAAGCGGTCTCTGGTGGCGAAAAAAAAAAGACTCGAGTCCACTTGTTCACTTAAATGAATGTCGTCACCTCTGACAGTCACGTGTTGGTAGTGCTAACCTTTCAATTATATTTGCAATAGTTATTCGGCCATTATTATCAATTCCCTGGTGTCAGTTGTGACGTCACCTCTCCAACTATTATTATTGAGTCAACAACGTACAGCTGATAATAGCAACATACAGACATTTGTTAAAATGCTAATTAAAATTAATTAATAGTCGAATGAAATAGTTAATTTTTAACTATTTATAACATTTTTTTAAAGTTTAAGAAATTGTCTGCATTTAATGTAACTTCTAGTGTCACACAATGCAAGAAAATCACGCAAATCCTTGGAATTCTGGGAAGTAAGCTTGATTATTTTAGAGCGAATGAGAAAAAAAAAAATCATTTGTTGCCCCTTGGCAGAAAATGAAAATTTTAGCTGTTGCCATAGTAACTACGAAATAATCGTTCTATTGTTTGTTAATCGTTTCTAAGGCAACCTCCTCATTAACATTTTATTGTTACTTGACAGTTTCCATGGCAACGTGTGCTCTCTTTCTACAGCCAAAAATTTACAAAGTCTATTTCACTCAAAAGTTATATGGTCACTTACGTGTTAATTATACGTTTTGAACAATACTAACTATAGAATACATTCATTATATATATGCATTATTAATATCATTCTATCTCATAACTACATCTGGAAATAATGTGTCATCAAGGTCCGTATTATGCAAATTAATTGTATTGTTACACAGACGATTTTAGCATGTAGAATTTTCGAATATGAGGTATTTCAGCATTCAAGTTTAAAAAAAAACTATCGACACAAGACAAGAGCGCATTTTAATCAACTAAATATCGTGTTTGATGAAAAATATCTTAAAAAGAAAGTGGAACAGACTGATAAAAAAACTGACTTTGATTGATGATCCGAGCATCTTCCATCTCCAAGATAAAGCTCTCGTTAAAGAACAGATGAAATTTATGAACAGATTAAACCCATATGTTCACTAAGTGGTTTATGTGTCCTTATAGATATACACTGCCATAACGAAAATATGGGAACATCTTAGTTGAATGGAGAAAAATTCATATCATTATTATTAATATCAAACTCTTTCATCTTTCATTGGTACTAAACAATATGAACACAGATTACAAAAAAAAGCGCATTTTTGTAATCTTACATTGCTTAAGATATAATTTTTACCTTTTTTTTAAAAAAAATGTGTAATTAATGATTCTTGAAGTTAATTTTAAATTAAATATTGGTCTGTAGAAAAAAGTTGCAGTTTCGTGAGAAAAAGTTGATTTTTATGTGAAGACAATTTGTGTTCAAAACAAAATTCTCCGAAATCATTTGACTTTGATGGATGGGATTAAGATTTTGTTCCTTTTTTTTTCAAGAACTCTTGCAGAAAATAAACAAACATCGACGAAAGAGATTTGCCATCTGTTCAAGACGGTTTTAGAAGCGTTGGAATGAAGACAGCTGATTGTAGTAAAATCCCAGTTTAACAGTTGGAATTTTTATCAAACGTTATTTAGTTAATTATTTGTTTAGTAACCAAATTATGTTGAACGTGACAAAAAAAAAAAAAAAAAAAAAAAATCATTTGATAATTAGCAGTACACAAAGTATAGAAGGCTACACTACAAACATTGTGGAATGGTTTCCGAGATATTTTCCATGAAGAGTAGATAAAAGTTATTATTATTATTATTATTATTATTATTACGTGAAACTGCCAAGGAATTCGAGGACTCATTGCGGGCGAGCACTCCAGCTAAAGAATCATCGTCCACCCTACATAATTCTCCGCCTCTGTAGGCAACGCCATCTACCGCCGCTAACAGATAATTTACAGATAATTATTTTTATCTGTAAATTGAGTGTGTACTCAGGCCAATATGCCTGTATGCATGCTTTTATTTTAGATGCGTTTATTTTTGTTGATTATAATGACTACTGGAAATACGTAACTAGTTTGAAAAATAATAATAAGAGGCCCTTAGAATTTTCATTTCTTGTCAAAAGTTTTTTTGTTTATCTTATTCTTAATTAAATATATAGCCAAAATATCTTTCTTTTATACATCAGATAGTTTTTTCTCTTTTCTTTATGATAGTTCGGTAGACATCAGCATATAAGTAGATAAGAAAAATCAGAAATTGCATGCCCGTGTGCAAACACTGCTTCCATATATGAAGACAGTAGATAGCTGAAGGTCAACAGGGTTTAGCTAAGTTAAATACTTTGCAACATTCAAGTGGCGTAGAAATAACTGAAGTCCTGAAGCTTGTCAAATATAGTGACATTGCAAATATTGGGCAGTTTTTTTATAGAAGTTTTTTCATATAGGCACCTAGCGCAAAAAAAAAAAAAAAAAAATCGCAGTTCGCTCTAAGGCAAGCTATGACGTCACTAGTCATCAGCCAATAAAAATATTTCATTTTTTATTTGTATTTTTAATAGCTACTAGCAGAATAAAACGTTGTTTAGTTGATTTCAACTAAATACGAAAAAAAAAATCGCAGTTTGCTCTAAGGCAAGCTATGACGTCACGAGTCATCAACCAATAAAAATACTTCCTTTTTTATTTGTATTTTTAATAGCTACTAGCAGAATAAAATGTTGTTTAGTTGATTTCAACTAAATACGATCTTAGTGAGTGACAGGAATGCCCCTCTTATTATTATTAGCTAGCTTTATTTTCTGCTTTAGCATCAGTGTTGAGCATAAATCGCTTTGACAGAATTATGACTTAGTCTCTCCTGTCCATCGCGTACATTATTCACGATAACAGGCTCGCATGCCATCTTTTCTGCTAACTTAATGGACCAAAGACATAAAAGCATTATGGGATTTCAGTGGCGGCTGCCAAAACAGTGATTTAATATATTGTCGTGTCCATAGGCTCGTATGAACTACGTTTATCGAAGGAGGAGTTTACTAATACTGCACAAAATGGTGTTATGCTGTTAAAGCAATTGTTTTGTGTAAACCATATTATTCCTTAAATTGCTCTTGCAATAATTCAGTTAAAATGCATGGCTGCATCACATATAAACACTTGGGTATGTTTGGTGCTGCCATCTGGAGGAAAATTTCCCATATATACATTATTGGTAGGTTAAGGCAGCCGTATTAAAAATGCAAAAATAAAACAAGTTCGGTCAAACATTCAGAAAACTTTACTGATTATTCCATAAATAATTAGTAAGGGGTGTTTCGGAGCATTATGATTTAATGACATTGAGTTTTTAGTTTACTACGTGAAGTTGTTTTGGTGTGCAAGCTCTCTTGATGTGGCGAGTCATCTATCAGCATCTTGTGAGTGTGTAAGCGAATTCGGGATTCTTTTCTGTAGAATTTTCTGTGGATTCTTGCTTGCAGAATTCAAATACATTGGCAAGTCTTCCCCTAAAGATTATAAAAAAAATAAAATTATTATAATAATTAAATTAATTAAAATATATCTTTATAGAATAGAGCCGTTCGGATACTCAGAACGTGCTAACAAAATCCTATTGCAAAACGTTAAAAATTCTATGGGAGAAAAAAAAAAGAAAGAAAGTGAGAGAGAGAAAGATAGAGACGGAGAATATGTATTACTTACTCCTCTGAGGTAGTAATGACGTTCATGGGGGTCACAAACACTCTTTCCACTACGATATGAGGCTCTGCGTATCCCGGAGCGGACCACCATCCGTGGCGATGATGGAAGGACGAAAAGTGTCCCCACTTTACGGTAACGTTCCTGAGTGTTCCCACATCTTCCGGGGATGTGATGACCGCGGTGTATGTTTGACCATCCTGAGGATGATAGAAACTGAAATGACATAAAGCGATTCATCTTACCTGATCATCTCGGGATGCAGTACATGTATTTAATGTATAGTGAATCTTAAATCCATTTAAAAGACATATTTCTGATTGTTACTTACCCATGACTTGGGTTGAGATAAATATTGCCTTTGTCGCTACGTAGGATTAGGTTGACGGAACCGGCGTAACCACGGCGATCTGTCTTAGTATCATTAAACTGCACTCTGACCTGGTATTGGTACACTGCGATTCAGAAAGAAGCCGAAATTACTGTTTTCGTAACAACCAAGAAAAGTTAAGTTTTTATAGGTGAAATCTTTCTATTGGGAAGAAACACATACTCACAACAAAACGGTGGATGCGCCTTGGTCTTCAAATAAAACTTCCTACTTTGTTCGTCATTCTTAAGAGACCGGTAATCTTCTGCTTGTAGTCCCATGACGGCACATCCACTCCCGTCCGAGCCACAGTCGGCGCACTTGCCTCGTTCAAACTCCTCCAAGGAATCGCATCTGTGGCCAACAGGTTGACAATCTCTGGTCTTAATGGAATCGATGAAGAAATGAGCAGCCATCTGATGATGGCACAGAGAGTGGTCGCTATAACCTGAAGATGAGAGTATTAGGAAAAAATTAAACCACACTCGGTACTGTGATATATAAATATGACTCTTCTATGTTAAGTGGCCTCATTGGCAAAAATGTATCTATCTTACCATACGTTTAACAGTACTGTTATTGTAATACCTTTGGAATATCCTTTACCATCAAAGTAAGGAGCACATCCTGGTTGCGCATGTCCTCCGTTGGGATAGAAATCCACGTGACCGATTGGAGTCTCCATTCCAAGACCTAAATAAGTAAAATGGATTTGATTTTAACTCCTAGTTCAATTATAGTCAATACAAAATCTCATTCGTTGCACACATAATAATCACTCATCTTTGAATTATTATAACTAACATAAAACCTGCAAATGTTGTATATAGTGCTTGCTCAAGTTATTTATTTCATATATTAATTAAATGCTTTATCAATATATTAGTTAATATATATTCAACCTCAACCCCAATTAGAACTCTTTCTTGGTTATTTTCGTTTATGAAAATGGTCATTTCTTAGTGGTTTTGTAGTCACATCATCCGTTCAAGTTCAATGTGATGTCCATCAGCTTATTCCTAAGACGCAATGGTATTAAATGCTGAATTCATCCATGAGTAAGCGAAATGCAGGTTACTCTCTTAATCCAGTTTTATTTATTTGCAGTAAAGGGATCCTTCTGGTGATGATGAAACTGCTTTGTTCTTTATTTTCTTTCCTTCAACACCATCTATCATCTCCATAACTCGCTCGTACTGTTGTACCCACTTATTACTCCATCCGGGTTACCGTTTCTAGAACGAAACATTCTGTAGGCATGTGTGTGCGGTGTGACTACAATCCGAACATCAAGAAAAGATTATCTTGATGATTGAAGGCCGTTTTCTGATATATCAATATTTCCTACAAGATTCAGCAGTGCTATGGCGAGTCTCCTTCTCCACTGTTTGGAGAGTAGGTCAACGCTTGCTGTCATATGGATATGGAATTTAGGATGAACTTGAGTTTAGGATGGATGGAGAGTCCTGGTACTGAAACAGAAAAAATGATTTTTCCAAACAGAACTCTTGATTCTGATGAAATTAAAAAAAAAAAAACGAATTAAATGCCATCCTGTCCTTTCAAGTTATGCGAACGTCCTGTAATGTAGATACCACCACTCTTTTTATCCCTATAGGTATCGAGCAGTTTGCAGGTTCGTGAAAGGCGAAAATTTCGATCAGCGGATATGCCTTAAAATAAAATTGAAAAAAAAAAAATTCTAACAATTTTTCATGCACCTATTACAAAAATAACGGCTTACAAAAAGTTCTTTATTTTATAATTCTGCACCTCATCTAATCTGTATTTCAAGTGAACGAGCCTGCTTTCTCGTTTCTGTCAACAGATGGCTTTGATATATACTGATAGGAAATGGTACAAGATCCGCATTGTGGTTAATAACGTTCGTTACACAGAGCACTTTCATCATAGCATGTAAACGCTTTACTGAGCTATATAATCCTTCTTTTTATCAAAAGCTCCTTAGGGTGCAAAAGAAGGAATGCCCCCGTTTTCCTATCAATCTGTACGGACTACATTAAATCAAAGTCATCGGTAAGATAATATTGATATGGTACACTGTTGAACTGCATTCAAATGGGGACATGCATGGTTATATTCAAATGGGGACATAAAAGCAAGGTTAATCTTTAAAATCTTCAAGGTGACCAGTCTAATAACCATACTCCAAGCTCTCTAATCCAAGAGCATTTCCAATAAATAGGATTCCTGGGAACTGTAGCCAAGGTAGCTCATCCTAGGAGAAAGTACTGTATGTTAGTACTACATACTACATGAAATCACAGATAACTTCTAAGAAGAAGAAGAAAACAAGCCTGCTATCTGGAGCACTCACTCACTCACGCACGCACGCACGCGCGCACTCGCGCACGCACACACACACACACACAGATTAATTTAAATGAATCAGAGATGATATGCACCGTTCTGGACAAACAAAGAGTAGGTTGAAGAATCAATATACATGATATTCGTATGTTTATTCATACCAAGACACCGTATCTATTTTATTATCATTTGTATATATTTTATTTTATTTTTTATTTATTAAAGTTTCACTAAAATCTTCACCTGAACCATATTCAGCAGCATTTGTATGGATAACGTCCACCAAATCTGCATCTCTACGATCCAAACGCACTGTGGTGGGTAAGTTTTCGAAGTACAGTCTGGCTGGATCGAGCCCTGAAAGAAAATTAAAACGAAATAAAAGATTTATGGGGTGTTCAGTTGTTTTTTTTTATCAGTTCTACACAATCACTGCATATGAATGTATAATGCCAGGTTTGGGAGTTTTCAATAAAGCCGATTACATCACAAGATAAAAAAAAAATTAATGAAAAGTTGTATCACTGAAAGTAAGAGGATGATGCTGACTTGTGGAATTAATTCTAAAAGTTTTCACTTAAGGCAGGATTGAAACGAAGAGATACCCTTTCATCCATCCTATTAAATTTAGATTTTAAGAAATATATTAGAGAAACCTTGCAAATAATTTAAAATAAACTCCGTAGAAAATTATTTTAACCTCTAAGAGATGATACAATTAAAAGATGGAGAATTAAAAGACATAATAGGTTAGGTTAGGTTAGCGTGTCCGTTCGCCAGCCAAAAGGCTGCTTGGTTCGAATCCCGCAGTGGGCATGGCTGTTTGGGATTGTCTGTGAAAATACTAGTGGTGGTGGTGGTGGACAGTAGATGGCGTTGGTGTATATGATGGTTGTAGTTGCGGTTCGTTGTAGTTGGTTGGTGAATTGAGTGGAGGCAGCGAGTTGTAGAGTAGATGCTTTCCTCGATGAGTCATTGGACTCCCTAGAGGTGTCACGTAATAATAATAATAATTAAGAATTATAACTACTGTATAAATCTCCTCTACTAAGTGATGCAATCGAATCTCTCGACCTCCATATGAGACCGGCTATCTCACCTTCAGCTGAAAAGTCTACATAATAGTATCTTGCATCCTACACTGAGTTGGAACGCAGATATGATCCTAACCTAGCTGGGTAAAAAATCTTCTATTATCATACAAGATAACACACTCAATACATTGAACAGCGATATCAAGTAGAGTGCGTGATGTTTGACTTCAGAGTGCAAAAACAGGAAAAAAAGGAAATGCAAACCAGCATCCCGAAAAATATGCTGGCAGCATTGCAAGTACGAAATGAAATACTGATCTAATACATCCGCACGAGTCTATATTAAAATCGAGTGCTGGTGCTAGATACGACTTTTTTTTTTTTTGTTGTTTATTTCTATCCCAGGGCTTATCCCCGCCTGCAGACCTACAAGTAATCTAAACAGTGTTTTCGAAGCTGAACTTATTGCGTCAGTGGTACTGTCACACTTCGATATAGAGTGCCTTGCGTTACTGGCGAAATGCAAACAGTCAAGCGTTATATACAGCGAGAAATTTTTTTAACAATATTTCAAAAAAAAAAAAGTTTGTTTCTCAGTTGCAAGCTCATTCTGTTGCCATAGAGACAATTCATGAACTTTTTTTTTTCTGAAATACACAACGAGCAATTCTATTGTTGTAATTCGGTAATCATCTGAAATTAAACAATGAAATAAAAAATGTCGCCATCTAGTGTGCAATTTGTTAATCTTTAGGGAGGTAAATAATTTAACTTGATTATGGTTACATTCAGAGGGATAAAATACTAACCTGTAATTCGGTTGACATTTCCTAATCTATTCCCAGCATAGCCAGCAACATGAGCACCGACTCCTTCTCCAATCATATGCACGTTGTCAGTAGAAATATCCGCTGCCTATAAAATAACAGTAAAATCTTAGATTTACTTGATGTGTCAGTGTTGTATTAAATTGCTATTTATTGTATATATATATATAATAAATTGTTATTACAAAGAAACAAATATAACTGCTAACTTCGGTTAATGAGACTAGAGAAATAGTCTGGAAAAATATCAATTGCAAAATCTAGATGAGGTAAACTCACAAACTATTATTCTTTCTTTCTTTCTTTCTCTCTATCTTTTAATGTGTTTTCTTTCTTTGTTTTTATTTTTACATAGCTCGGAAACCTTTCCTAGACACCAAACAAAGAACTTTTTTCAGACCACTTCTGGCCTCGAATAAACGGTGTTGTATCACATCGTGGGGTGAAAGTCATCACCCACCTAAAGACAATTACGACAGTTTTCCGAAAAGCAAGGTAACACATTTTTTTCCCTTAATAATGATGGAGTATGAGATAAAATACGGTGGACAAATAAACCCGTTAATAACTTTCAAAAAGTCCTCCATTGCAGTGTGGTGTATTTTGTGTTAGTAATAAACTAAATGACATTCATGTGGAACGAAGAATGGAAAGTTTGTTAATCACCTTGGTAGAAGACCGTATCAACATATAAAACCAAAGAAAAGAGCGAACTAGGACGTCGAGTACTTGCTGATAGAAATATATAAAAGTTAAAAGATAAATAAAATCCGGACCATTTAAAATAATAATAAAAAGTCGGTTGGTACGTCTTTCCTGAGTTTTAGATAAACATAACTATGGCTGGTGATTGCATTTCGAATACACAACTGAAATCGAACAGCGCGAGATGATGGCTTTTTATTGTTACAATCGATCTGCTACACTCCACGCTAATTTCAGCTCAAGTAGGATTTTTACTAAAACAATATTAGTTCTTTGAAAAGTGATTAAACTCACCTGTAAGGCAGTTACCAATTCAGCTATTTCTGCGCCCACCACACGAGCGTTGGCAACAGCCTGCAAATAGGAAGGTCCCGTCCCTTTGTGCCAGTCTACAGTAATGATATTGTAGTCTCCGTTTTCCAAGAATTCATCTTTCATTTTCTGAAAAGAACAGTAATGTGATTAGACGTTTTTTTCTCAAAGATGTTGCAAGAAAGTTACAGAAAGTCTAGAATGAAAACAGTTTTGAAATAAATAAAAAAAAATAATCGCCATCTTACGACTTAGCAGAAGCATCATCGCTTCCTTTTATTGCTCGTACAGGTTTTATTCTTCGATACATTCATTTCCAATTCTCCAGTGCTCGCTTCCTTTTTTTTAACCCCACTAAAGCAGCTGATTCAGCTGCTAATCCAATCACTTGAGAACGAGGCTACTTCAGAAGCGAGTGCTTCCTTGAACATTTATTCTCTCGCGTTTCTGATATATATTAACTCGAGATGGAAGAAATATTCCCGATTTGTTAAGTAAATTCGGAGATAAAACATTACAAACAATAGATATATATACGTTCCTTACTTGTGTATGCATTGCAAGTATGTGGACACACACATAAAACATACAAAGCAGCCGATGAACACACTAGGCAAATGACACACCATATACACTTCGCTTCATTTGTACTGTTTGGTATTAAAATTGGTATTTCTCCATCGTGAAGAAAATAACAAAAGAAATAATAGACATCCACACTTTCATGATAATACTGCTCTCGTAGTAAACCAATAAAAGATGGAAGGTGAAAAAAATTGAGTTTAAACAGAGGAGACAATTTTTTTCGTGTCAAATGACGAGATTGTAAAATGTGGTGTCTGTAAAACCGATGGGCAAATTTTTATACTAAATAGACTCATGATGCTTGTCCTTGAACTTCACGTCGATTTCAATCATTTAAACTAATTAAATCTTCTTGAATAATCTTGAAAATAAACATGTTGACCTGCGTTGTAGTATTGAGCTAAATATATCCCTGAACGTCCTTAGTACGCTGTGTTCGTGCTTCCAATCTTTCCCGATCAAGATATATTCTGCTCCGATGCAAATTCAATGCAAATTAATGAACATAATTCGAGAATTCTTACCTTAACCCAGAAATTGTGCCAGGGGCCTTCAGACACGCTGTGTATAAGGATTTTGATTGGACGACTGGAGTCGATTGCCGCATCTGTAATCGTGCTGGCGGTTCTGGGATCCAAACGTTTCCCTTCAGTTTTGTCTTGCTGGGTGTACAGAGTGAAACGGGTATTAATTTGCTCTCGATCTGCTGGGAGGACATTGCAGGGTCGGTGACGATTGTCATAGAAGTCGTCAGTTAAGTTGAAACATCCTAGCGAGTCAAGACATTTGGAAGAACCAGCTGTAAAAGAAGAAAACAAAATGTTTAGTAGTTCTTTCTTATTATAAATGAATTCAACAATATTTGCTCCTTTCCGTTGATAGAAATTCTAATAAATTAACAATGGAATTCTGCCTTAAAACAAAAATATCAGTAGCTTAAAGGCGCCATCTACCGGAAAGTTTGTGAACAAATCTAGTCTCAGTATATCGTAGCAACTTATGGCAATGGCATGCAAGAATCAATTCTCGCCGTCGACCAAAGTACGGCTAATTACAACTAACAGAGAATGTTAATGAAATTTTCGAATTTGTCAAAGTATTTGCAGAAATGTTTCCAGTGAAAATTTCTCTGTTAATTTACGATCTCATTAAATAACGTTCCCATTCTTTATCGCTCTTAGATGCTCCCTTCTTCAATAGGAAATTGATGTTCACAGAAATATAATTAGAATTCCTAATATTCAGTTGTAATTATGGACAATGTTTCTTATAAATTGTAGCGAAAGTTTTCCTATTATTTCCCATTAAATCGAATTAGCTGACATGGAATTACGGGAGAATTCTGTTAATTTTAAAATAATTCCGATTTGTTAGTTAATTTTATTTTTATTCCGTTAACTCGAAGTTTTTCCCTAAATCAAAGTTTTCCTCCAAAATCGAAAGCCTCCTTCGAAATTACTGATTTTCCATAATTAGATTGTTTCCAAGATCTCATTTCATCGAAATTTACAATTAACATCTAAAATTATTCTGATTTTTTGTTAATTTCATATTATCATTAATCTTGTCAATTTCGTGACATGAATTTCAGTATTGTTTTCGATTATCTCTAATTCCTAATTGTTCTGTGGCTTATACGCATGCGCCAACTTTTTTTTTTTTTGTTGTTTTTTTTAACAACATCATTCTGAGTCTCTCTCGTTCTTGATCCTTTGCCAAGAACAGTTTGTGAAATTGAAAACAAACGTCACAATTCTCATGCGTGCAATTTCGATTCATCACAAGTCCTCGAAACTGGAGTCCTTGCTTTTGCAATAGATCACCGAGTTGGCGTAGCCCATAGATGCTAACAGTCACTTTCAATTCTTTAGTACTGACTCAATTGATATACTCTCCGAAGTTAGTCTCTGATCTTGAGGATTTTCGTTTTCGCCCTGTACTGCCATGTTGTTCGATATATATGAACTACCTAAGACGCTGACTTTGAGCTATAAGACGGAGATCAGGTGTCTATCGAAATACCTATCGCAATTCAGCTAGCTGCCAAGATTATTTTACTGTTGATACCAATACATGATGGCTTAGCGAATAACCTCTTTACAAGCAATTACCTCCAGCAGTGTCCTTGTGAGAAAGTTATTACAGCACTTGGAAAAGAGGGACGTGGTTATACTTAAAACTATCTTTATTTAGGGGGGCGTATAAGGGAGTAATCGGCAGACAGAAATAAATCCTTGTGCGTCCAAAACGAAATAGTTTGGACGTCATAGAACAGTGCTGATTGACATTTATTCTAAAATATATCAACGAAATTTTTCCATATATGTATAGCAATAGAATTTTTATAACGTAATGGGAGAATAGCCTTTTAAATTTTAAAATATCTAATCAAACCGTAAGATTTGGTAGTTGATTTTGTTTACTGAAAGATTTTGTTGGCCCATTCCAAGGTATTGTCCATTGACATATTACCTTGAGAGATAAGTTTGTCGATATACAGGCTACTTCGGTTTATAAGGTAATTCAGCGTTACAACTGACAGAATAAAACAGAATGAAAGACCCCACATAACTCGCTAACATTTTCCTGATAAATTAGCGACATAAATGTAATCTAAATGACGTACATAAAGTGGCAATCTTTGCTCTACAGGTGAAATTCCTAAGACAGCGTTTCCTCAAATATTTGTGAGAAAAACGACCCAGTTTCTGTATAAGCAGTGTTATTACACAACTGGTTCTCCACGTGCACCAGACATCGAGAAAAACCAGCCTTTGTTAAGTAATGAGAACAGTTCTTAACAAAACTGTGACATCATTATGTACAGAAACGTGCTGTGATGGAATATATCACTTTTGATTTTGTTCGTCACGCGAAATTTTGAATTTCTTACTTTTCATAATTAAACCAGTATAATGTGAAAAAAATGACTGTATAGAAGGGTAAATTGTACAGCGTTATATTAGGTATTGATAATATAGATGTAGTAGATTAACTTTCTGAAATTGCAGTCATGTCTTGGAAATAGAAAGCTAAAATCTTCGCTTGGAAAGGTCTGGGTTCGAGTCCTGTCTTGGACGCTAGGAACCTTCATAAGGGTTATTTTAATGAAATGAATTGGCCTCAGTTTCATATGGAGGAACCTCCCGTAGTTCAGTTGGTATAGACGAGCCCTTGGTTGGAAAGGCCCTGATTAGTTAAATTTTTTAAAAATTTAAAATTTCCGATTAAAAAATTTTTTTTTTTCAAAATTTTTATTTTTTTATTTTTTATTTTAAAATGAATTTTTTTTTTCGTACGTTCTCTCCATAAACTACAATCGTAGAAAGATTAATAGTTGGGTGTGCTTATCTGTAATTAAAGCGTGACAATAGTACGAAGGATGACTCAATATTAAATGGGCGTGGCATGCAAGGATTCAAATATCAAGGCTAACGCAATGCACGATATCGAGTGTGAATAGGAGGCAGACAGCCAATTCTTTTATTTTTTAATAACCTTGCTTAGGATTTTCCTTGTCAATTAATACAACCTCTTAAACCAAGTTTTTCCAGATGCAAATCATTTGTTTTTCTGAAACTCACGCGTGAAATCAGATAAGAAGAAAGCCACGCGCATAAAGAACAACTAAACAGCCTTGTCCACTCTACAGGAAAATCCTACTTGTGAATACCATAAACAACCTTTGCCTTCTGGTGAGAAGTTGCTCAAATGCTACGAAACATCCCACGAAATGACCCTAAGATTTCCGTAAATAAGCGACTTCCTAGTAAGTAGGGGTATTTCTTTCGCTAATCTTATCTTCTGTAGGAAAGCGATATCCTGAGGGCCCTTATCAGCTAGTAGCTTCTTATTTTCAGTTTTTTTTTCTGTGTACTAAACACTCTCGGTGGACATAAACACAGTCCAAGGAGAAAGTACTCGTTTACAAGGAAATGATATAAACAACACCATGAACATGGCTCATTAAGCAGGCGATTAAGGGATAATTTATGGGTAATCTATGGCTTTTGCGAACAGTTCAGAGCCGATTATAGATGCACTTAACTGGAACAACCGCATTTGGGTTTCGTACAAAATGATTTAGTAAATTGAGTAATGACAGCACCTATTCGGCTAGATGTTTCTCAACGTGGGGCGTACGCCCCACAGGGGGGAAATTTGAATATTTTGGGGGGCAATTTGAAAATGTACATGTACATATTTATATTATACTTTTTCAGAATTGGCTGACTATTATGCTAGAGGGGGGGGTATCAAAATCTTTGAGACATTGAGGTGGGGCATCAAGATCTTTGAGACGTTGAGGTGAGTACATACGGGTTGAACCAAAAGTTTAAGACATTGACAACGGATCTTCTTTTCTTCTTCTCATCAAGGATTTGGCATCTGCCTCTTTCTGCTTCACTAGTGTTTTCATTTTGCAAGTGGTCGTCTTCTTGTTCTGCTCTCTCGCTGGTCTATTGATCCACTTCTTTTGGTTGTCACTTGTTTCCATCTTATAAAAATGCTCTTTCTCTTTCTCTCTCTATTCCTTGATCTTTTTTATTTATAATTAACCAGCTATCTTTTAATGTCTTCATTTCTTATACGGTCCAATTTTGCGCATCCTTTAATTACTCTTAAAATCTCATTTCTGCTGTTTGTATTTTACTTTGAACTTTGAACTTTGATTTTAATGGTCCATATTTCTGAACATTCTTTAAGATTTAAGTTGGGTTTCCTGTCTTTTCTTTTTATTCAGTGTCCTTTTATTTGTTCCACAGATTTTCTGAAATTTATCTATTTTTTTATCGGCATCTTTGTCCTTTAGATATGTTATTATGTAACTTGAATAATTATACTTCGTCATCTGTGCCATCTTCTATGACTATTTTTAATCCAATATAATCTTTGCCTTTAAATGGCATAATTTTGGTTTTTGTTTGTGAAATCTTTAGATTATATTATTGGCTTATATATATATATATGCGTCTCTAATTAAATTCACTTTAAAAAATTGTTTTAAGTCATAAATATTGTCTATACATGACTTTCCATGTCTGAAACCATTTTGTTCTTCTGAGAGAAATTGTTACATTTCTAAGTTTTTTATTCGGATTTCACTGTAAATCATAAATTTATTCCTCTGTAATTTCCTCAATCATCTCTGTCTCTCCTTTCTGAAATATAGATATAACCTTCGCTCTGAAACAATCTGGTGGAACCTCGCATTTCCTCCAACAGTTATTTATTACTGTTAAGCATCTGTGATGTAAATATTCTCCACCAATTCCAAAGCTCTATTTATGCCATCTAATCTGGTTGCTTTTCTATTTTTTGATACCTTTATTGCTTCTTTTAGTTCATCCAGTTGTATGGGTTCTATATCAATACTGATTTCTTCATTATTATTTTCTGTTAATAAATTTGGGTCATACCATAAATCATTATAATGCTCTTCCCATTTTGTTTCTTGTATCATATTGATTTATACTGTATCTCTTTCTTTATTATTTAATTTTCTTCATATTTTGCAGGATATTTCTTGTCTTCCATGTACATGTTCTTTGTTTTATTAATAAATCTATTTCAAGAATCTTTTCTTTGCATGTGTATTTCTTGTGTATATTTGGGAATCTGTATGCTAACTGTTTTTCTTTTTTAATTTTTTTTTCCAAGAACTTCAGAGGCTGCCTTATAAATTATCTTTATTCGAGTTTTCGATTTTTCTTACTAAAAACGAGTAAGAACCTGGTCTTACTCCTAATATTTAATACTACCTTTGAGGCAGATCTGTGGACATTCGCTTTTTCTTAAGTCATTCAACTTTCGTGTCACCGTTTAAATTTTTTTTTGTTAATTCCTCCCACGAAAGTTCAGACACTCGTAGTATTTAAGAAAAGATGTGCTCTAAAAATCAAACATGGAACTTTTCAAGTACTTCTGATCTCCGAAAAATAGAGCACTGTCGGATGCTAGGCGATTAATTTCGTCTAGGACACTCGCAAACATCCATTCCACACTGGGATTTGAATGCCCTAACTCAAACGTTGAAAACAAACGATGCTATGCACCCTATCAATTGTACTGGCCAAGCAAATCAGTGACATCACTCAGTCCTGATTTCCTGGACTCTAAAAACAAACACTTCGTGATTGATAGAATATCAAAAAGGTCATATTTGATCGAGTCTAAAGCAATGCTGGTGCAATTTCCACTTCACTGTAATGAGCTCATATTCATACAACAACATCATCTTCTTGTAAATGTGTCTTATCATGATTAACTCAGATGCTCAACAAAACTTGAACTCTGAAATTACCTCTTATATTAATTCTTACACTTCCACTCCGATATATCAGAAGGAACACCATGTTATTAGCATCTTGCATCGTGCACGAACGGTGAACGGCATCGTTCGTGATTATCCTGATTGCAGAAAGCTCTTGTAATTTGATTTTAAAGTGCGCTTCCTGTCTCAATGGACCAAAATTACAGACCTACACGATAACGAATACAGTCACAAGATGTTGTTTCTTTTTTGCTTGGGCTAGATAGCTACAGTCACCTCATTAGTCCATAAAACGCTGCTAAATAATTTGGTAAATAAAACCAGGACACAAAAGAAAAGCTGAATTTACGATTAAAAAAAAAAACTACAATGGAACTAGATATTCAGGTCCTCTCTCTCTATTACTACATTTGAAAATCTGTACAATACAGCTGTTTGATCTCAATAAACTTTTATACCGTACATTAATGTACGCATAAAAATCTCTCAGTCTTCAGGAGGTAACCTGAGGCAAGTCTCCAATTCCGGGGGGGGGGATTTTTTTTTTTTTTTTTTTTTTTGCAACGTGTGTGCGAAATTTCATGCGAGTCTAAGCATCGAAAATCTGCTACCAACCACGTCCTTCTCACCCCCGCATACACAAACGCACGATTATGTGCCTGATCTCAAAGGATAACACTCGTTTGTGCTCGCCAATCAACCAGCAGCCTCAGTGTTAGCTGTCTCAGATATAATCGTATAAAAGCATGGAATGAGAACATAAGGAAAACCAAGTCCCAAGCACAGAAATGGGTCACGAGACCCTTAACTACGCTTGTTAATATATGGCCAAGAAATCAATAGGTGAAGATGACTTAAGCTGAACCCTATTTTTTTTTTTTCTTGCTTTCAATTTACTCGTTTGTTACTTTCGCGGTGCATACAACGTACAAGAAGATTTCTAATCTCAAATGTTTATGGGAAATTTTATTTCTTGGAGGATTTTTGTGCAGCAGGAAAATACCTGAATTTCATTCACACATATTTTTCCTTAATATCCTCCTAAAATAATTGATGTGTTGAGGAAATGTTAGCATGAATGTGCCGTATAAACGTTTATTAAGCCAACACTATGGAGCTAACACTGTGCATCTAATATGCCCCAGCCAAAATGGCAAACTATTTACCATACAAGAATACAAAAATGCAAACAATTACGAAAATTTGAACATTGTTCTAATCTTAGAACAATATTCAAAATTTCCATGGACATTTTGAATATTGTTCTAATATTTCGAAAACGTCTAATATTTCTTATTTATATTATTTATAAAGTCATGCAGAAACATCTTTTACGAAAAAAAAAAAAAAAAAAAAAAACAGAACGATCACCTACGTTTGTCTCCGTAGCATTTCACTTGCCAAGGCTGGTGTTGATCGAAGTTGTCGTACGGCCAACCTCCGAACTCGCCGTAACTGCGAACCGTAGTTAGAAAACACAGAGCGAAGAGGAAGCTGAGGAGCACCAATGCCATGCTTAGTGTCTACTGCCCAGTTTGCAGTCCACGGACCAAGGGAGATACCTGCCGGAAAAGGGGACAAGGTCGTGCTTGTGCTGCAACTTAGATACCGAGGGGTTACCCCGACAACGTCGTCTAATAAACTAGTCTGTGTCGTACAGTAACGGACGGTTGGCCTCCAGAGAAGTACAAAAACACACGCACAGTCGGAAGGAGGTGGGGGGGGGGGGTGACCAAGGTAAGACCTGAGCCGCGACGCGTGTAGGGTAGCCACTCCTAAATATTAGGAGCAGGGCTGTTAGTTAGATAACGTCATTAAACGGGTGGAACACTACAAATTGAGGAAGGCCACGTGCGGTTAACAAGAGAAAAATGCACCACCAGTAGATAACTGTGTGTTTTGTATTTAAAAGACCTTTTGCAAGGAATAGCACATGCGGTTAATTTTTCCAGTGTCGAAATCGACAGCGGTGTGGAGTCTTCACATGAATGTACACGTTGTGTAGCTTATGTGCAATTATAAAGGGATTTAATAAGTTTAGTTTAGCATTAATCTCTAAAGTTGTGTTTAATAAATAATTCTAATAATTATAAAATATTAAAAAAATTATCATCTATCCCCGACCATCGCTGAGGTCGAGTGCATTTATGCGCCATGCTAAATGAGAGCATTGTTTCTAATTCTTACTCATTATTATGTACTTCTAGGGTCTGTTTTGTTGAGTTTTGCTTCGTTTCACGGAATATATTTTATCTACAAGTTTCACTTGATATGGGGTTGAAGTTAAGCTAACAGTTCATTTCTATTTTACTGTCGAAAGCCTTGCGCGCGCGCGCACACACACACACACACACACACACACACACTAATATATCTGCATCGAATACGAATATGTAATATCGAAAACGTGGTATACTGAATATTAGCATATCTTATTGCTGTTTGATATAATAGAACTAGTTCTTAAGCCTTTAAACCATTACAAGCGGATGGTCACTAAATACATAAAATTTACAAGGTTGTCGAATGTTTTCGTTAAAATTTGACAACCAGTTTTAGAGAAACAGTGCCTGCTGGCCATTGCATATAATTTACTCTTCATCGATCCACTTCACTCGTGTGGCTGCCTTATTGACATTGTAAAATACGAGCTATTAGCGACGTATTGCATTGAGTGTGCACGTGAGAATTAAATAGATTAAACTCCAAGGCAAGGTAATATTTTTAACTGTAGCTATAAATGATCTTAATTTCTATCTGGTGATCATTTACATGCAAATCCAGTAACTTTAAAGGAAGAATCAAAGTATGTGGGAGGACGACAAATGTATCATAAAAAGAAAAAAAAAAAACGACTTGAGAGGCAAGCTCGCTGCTACCTCGATAAACATTCTGTCTTATCGTGTTCTTTAGATCAAGAGAGAGAGAGAGAGAGAGAGAGAGAGAGAAAGGCTAGTCGCAGTATGATTTCCACTTAAAGGAAACACTGATAAAGTTCACTGTCATTTACCTTGCAAGTGGACCAGCCCTGTGTAGGCCATGGTAAGATAATATCAACAAGGTCATATAGTCTAATTTCAAACACCTCATGATTTTTCCCTACTCACACAATATATTTAACCTTATTAATAAGCTAACGACATTATTCTAAAATTTGTTGCAAAATATTTTGCTATTCATTTTTTTTTTTTTTTTTTTTTTACATCTCACCGATGACAGACCACCTTATTTTTAGAGAACAGCTTTTGCTACCTTGTCTAATTGATTCTGTTTTGGATATGACTGTGTTTTTTATAATAAAGATCATTTGAAAAACAAAAGTTGATGTAAATGATTCCATGCGTCATGATGCGAATCGAATTCGATCCTTTTCCAAGCGAGGACGCGTGTGTCATTGATTTACCAATTGCACTATGAAGGAAGATGAATTACCCACTCTCAAACGAAGATGATAGAATTTTCCCCTCGAGTGTATATGGGGAAACTGGCCAATGAACACACGCGAGTTGATGAAAAAAAAAAAAAAAAATACATTTATGCAATGGATTGTGTAGCGTAGTCTCAGGCGATGAGTCCTGGAACCACGGAGATACAATGTAATAATAATTGTAATATATATAATAATAAAAATAAAAATTGTAATATAATAATAATAATAATTGATGACTTTAGTGTTTGGGCACAACTCACATTTACTGAATTACTTGTTATAAGGGAGGAAATGTTCTATATTTTTGACTGTTTTGAATTGTTATAAGGAATTATACACACCTGACATCATACGGTAACCAATCAATTAAGCCTCGTGATCAGTATTTCATATAGGTGTAGAAAATTGTAGTGACCTTCGCTGAAAAAATGTCACTCATATCTAAAAGGATGACGAGAGTCACAAAAAATGTCTTCATCGTGACAAACTATTCATTTTAAGAGCTATTGATCTTTGTAATAACGGCTTTTATCGATCGAGTATTTTGTAAAATACCTCGTAAAATTAATTTGTGAAATTTTATTTTTCGCGATTAGTTTTTTTATTTTTTATATTTTATTGGGGATCCTAAACACGAAAGATTATTTAACATTAAGTACACTGATAGTGTGGATGGTTGGAAAGGTGAGAAGAAAGAAGAAACATGTTAACGTTAGCGAGTTTTTTTTTTTGGGGGGGGGTATATAATAAAGGAGGTGGTTCCACAGGACAGCAGTAAGCGAATGAACGAAAAGGAACAAAAAAAAGTTTGTACTTTTAGGAGAAGAATTGGGGATTGAGTGTAGTTATCCGTGGTACGTGTTTTAAGATATTCACAAAGGACCGGGGAGGGTGGGGAGGGGGGAACGGTTACCGATTCTTATGAATAGTGGGCATCGAAATATCTTCGAAAATGCATGCATCAAAGGAAGTTGAACATGTTAGTGAAAGGGTAAGGTGAGTTGGTAATTAATAAACCTTGAAGCGGAAATTACAAGTGAAATTTTGTGTACTCAATAATAGGCTACACACTGGGGCTAATTTCAACGTTACGGTATTATCTAGATTAAATCAAAGGCTGTTTACTTTTTATCTTAGGATGATATTTACTGAGAACATCAATGCAATAATCAGATAAAAGATAGCAGAGTTTTTTCTCCCGGATACTTGAGTTTTTCATCCCGCATACAGACAAAGCCTTGAGAACACACGCAATTTACTGACAAAAAATACTATCGTGGTGGTGGTGGACAGTAGATGGCGTTGGTGTAGATGATGATGGCAGTTCGGTTTGCTGTAGTTGGTGGATTAAGTGGTGGAGACGGAGAGTTGTGGAGTGGGTGCCCTCCCTCGACGATCTTTGGACTCCTTGGAGGTATCATGTAATAATAATAATAATAATAATAATAATAATAATAATAATAATAATAATAAAATGAAAATTAAGAAAACAGAAAAATTGCTTTCTATGGTTAATTCCCCACCCTCCCAGAAAGATACAACCAAACCATGCGGATGCAAAAGAGTTAGATGTAGGAATCAGCAAAAAAAAAAAAACTTCGATAAATAGTGATGGAAAGGAACCAGATAGCATGGGTTCCATTTGGACATGATACTACAGTTTTCTAGCATTTTATCCATTAAAATTTTGATGTGTAGTTCACTTGCAAATACCGAAAACTTTATATACGGAGAAAAAATCAACCAACCAGCCTTCATCGAAATTTCGATGAAGGCTGGTTGGTTGATTCTTTGGAGAGTCTTGGCATACGACATGAAGAATCAAGTGACGAGAGTTTTGAAAGGAATTCTATATTTCTATAAGAATTTTTTTGTGATGATGTGTTCAGTGCAAGTGTTTGGATCAGAAGACTGGAAGTAATAATCCAAGTTTATAAATAAAAGAATAGAAATCATGATCATCCAACTTGCCATTCTTATAACGCTAGACAACAGGAGGTCAGAGCATAAATGGACGCATACACATGCGCGAGCGCGCGCGCGCGCGCACACACACACACACACACACACACACACACACACACACACACTGAGTGGAAAGTGGTCGCGACTGTTTTAATATTCTGGAGTCATCTGAGCGTTTTATGATGAAATTTCGGGTATTAGTAAACATCTCAGCATCAGGAAGCATGAAAGAGTGGCGTAGGAACACTTTGGTATTGGAGCAGTTGCCAAGGGCGTCAATGGCAAGATGTTTTAGCAATTATCGAAACTGTCACACTATAAAAGGCGCTTAACTAGGAATTTTCCAGGGACGCTAAAAGCCAAGCTATGCCGCTGGCAATGAATTAATAAAAGGAAGCTAAGTACAGTTATGACATTAAAATTTGTAAGTTGCTTACTTTGCAATTACTAAATTTAGACTCAAGAAAATGAAAAACATTTTGAATGATTGGTGCAATTAGAAGAGCGACAGACAGAGCAAATGGATTTAATTGAATTGGTTGAAGAACAAAAAAATTTACCATTTCAGATTGGACCATTTCTGACATCAGATGTGGTGGAAAATGTACACTGAGTTAGCTTTGAATTAGGAATGCAAAGCAAAGGAACCTTCAGATTTACATATTCGGCGCAGTAACGAAGTACCGACTACTATGAATGGGGAAACGTGGCGATGTAAGCCAATTTGACCGCGAGCAGATAGTTAAGCCCCGGAGTACGGGCCCCAGTATTCCGGAAACAACTGCACTTGTTGGTTACTCCCAAACTACTGTGTCAAGGGCGCAGGACTAGATTAACTATAAACAGACATCCAGCAGAGAGGCTCACATTGGTCAGCCACGAGTGGTTGAATCCCCCGAGGTGAGCGTCGGGTGTCACGACTGGTATCTCAGCAACGACGTGCAACAGTCACACAGTTCACCCACCAGTACAACAACAGAGCAGTTCGACCCATTTCCAAATGCACCACACGTTCATATGCCTTTGCCTGGGATTCCACGGCCGGACGTCAACAAGGGTACCCATGATGACAGCCAAGCATCGTAAACAACACGTATGCCATGGAACGTCGGCAATGGACCCTCAACATATGGTAGAAAGTCGCCTGGAGTGATGAGTCCCGTTTCTTGCTGCACCGTGCTGATGACGGGGTCGCGTTTGGTGAATACAGCATTAAGCCCTATCATCTGGTTGCATAGTTGGGGTTCAACAGCCCGGTGAAGGAGGTGTTATCGTCTAGGGAGATTTTCCTGTACGCTCCAGGTCCGTTGGTTATCATCCCAGAAAGAATGAATTGTGAACGCTACAGAAACCTGTTAGCCGACCATCTCCATCCATATCTTCAGGAAGTCTACCCCAACCACAGAGCTATCTTGCAACAGGACAATGCACTTTGTCATCGGGTTCGTACAATTACTGAGTTGTTGGAGGAACACGACAACAAATTCGCCACGCTACCTTAGCCCCGAAACTCTCCTGATTGTAACCCCATTGAGCATGCGTGGGATATGCTAGAACGGGATGTGAGAACTGTTGATCCTCCTCCATGGAAAGTGAGAACTGATGGAATTGCTGCAGCAAACATGGGTCGAGTTACGCATGAAGGATGTTCGACAAATTGTGGAATCTGTTTCCAGGCGTCTGCGAGCCGTGATTGCACAGAGAGGTGGACGAACACGTTATTAGGTGGGTGTTCCTAATGGAAAGCTAATTCAGCGTGTATATATATATACACACACACACACTACACATAATCAGTTTTCTTTGCTTGTTTATTCATACTTGTTACGGTATGCTGAAATTAAAAGGGATATGAAATATGAATGAAGACTTCTAAGATTTTTTTTTTCAATCCACCACGTCTCCCATAGAATAGATGATGCCATATGGAGTGATTAAAAGCATCTACTGCCCCGTAAAACATAGAACTCTATGTCACAGCGATATTCAAACCAGTTAGTTTGAATAATGGTGTCATTGTCCACTTGACTAACTACACTAGTCAGATTTTTTGGGGGAAGGGGGGGTATAACAATAACTGATAACCTGCTGGTATATCGAGATATTCTTAGGAATTAAAAAATAAATAAATAAACGAATAGTAAGAACTTTTTTACGTCAGAAGATATTCTTACCTACACAATCGCTATTCTCCATAAATCCTACTTCGACTCGAATAGACAGCTGCCGTCGTCTTCGGATAGGGTTTCTCCGAAACTTTCCTAAAATTCTTGATTTTTGTTCAACACCGTGCGATCAAATTGATTAATGACCCCCTCTCTCACTTCACCTCCTTGGCAGATATCCATTTCGGTTCTTCGTCGCTTCGGCGGATGATTCCAAAGGCGGCATGCATCGATAATTTCATCACTCTTGGAAACCTACGAGAACTCGAGAACAAGTAATCGTCTTCTATTTTTCAGTCCGACTTTGGTTCACCACATTAACTATTCCTCTCTTCATCTAGTCTTGCTACATCTGTTCAAGCTTTTTTCCATCTGTTTCCCAGTAACTGCAATCTGTAATAGCTTAAAGGAAATATCAAAAACGAGGTTTTAAAGCCTATTAATGATGCACTCGAAAACTATGTATATATATATATATATATATATATATATATATAGCATGGGAATGGCGGAACCACCCCAGACGGTATAAGCCAGTTATGCCACATACATACAAACAAAGCCCAAAGTTTATCTTGACCTCTCAAATGACAAAAATGCAAGAATCGGCACGTTTTTACGTCGTTTATTATATTAAAGTTTTGTGATTTGGATATCCACATTATGCATAAGTTGATAAAAATGTTTGGTAGGGTCACACAGCCGGAACAGTGACCTTTCTTTAGTTCATCAGTTCTCAGACTAGCAAATATATTTGCTGGTCTGAGAACCACTGCTTGCTAGTTTACGTTGATAATTAAAACGTAGGTACTTGCTAATAATGTCATTCATGATTTCTATTTTTACGTCGTCTACTGTTTTTTTTTTTAATAGTGCAAAAGTCGGAAGTCCAAAGATGCAACGAGTTTGTAAGAATTATTGCACTTCAGCAGTATTCAGTTTTAGCAGTCTATCGGACATGTTAATAAAATATGGTTCGCGTAAATTTAACCATTTAAAAAAACAGCATTACAAACAATACAGGAGATTATGTATTATTACTACTAGTGTTAAAAATTTATTTGGATTTGTGGGTAATCGAAAATTGTAAAACCATTAAGTTATTCGACCGACCTGGTTGGCCGAATGATTAGCGAATTCGCTTCCCAACCAAGAGGCTGTGGTTTCGAATCTTGTCAGGAGCATGGATGTTTGTGATTGTCCTACCTGGTTACCTTGGTAAACAGTTTCAAATGAAATCGTTCGTGTTTTCGTAAACCTACATTAATGTTTACGACCGTGAATTGAACACACAATATTAAAAATCTAGTTTAGCCATCTCATAGATCCAAAATTAACTCGAATTAGTTGTTATGGAACTAAACTGAGATTTTACACGAACGTTTGCATTCTCAAGGACCAACATGGCAACATATTTCTCCCAGTTTGGGTTTACAGACCTGATACGCTAACAATGTTTGAGTTGTGCGTGCTGCCACTGCAGCGACAACTGTCCTTTTAAAAATAGGATTGAATGGTGTGAAATGGCAGTCTTTAATAACAGATAATACCGGAGAGTTTGATGGATTAAGTGATCTATCAGGAGTTTACTGGCTCAAGGACAGAAAATGTCATACTGCGTCAAATCAAAGGTTATAGTCGTGCGCAAGGTTTCTCCTCCACGCCAAAGGAAAGTCATTCTGCACGACATGCAAGATATTTTCTACTAGGTTTTGCTAGAAGTCAGATGAAAGCGTCCTACCATCCTGTTCTATAAAACCTGCAGCCTCATACGTTAATCAAGAATTGTTGCTGATGTCTTGACTGAATAACTGCATGTCTGCAAAGGAGGTGATTCAATCAACATGTTTCATGTACATTTCCGATAGCCCGTTCATAATAAAGGTGCACATCAGCTAATTCGTTAAATGTGAATTCACCTTCCATTGCAAAACACCGACGTACGACTTCGAAACGAAAACAAATGACAACTGCCACTTGCGTGGAATGAACGTGTTCGATCAAACGCCATTCTAGGCATGATTTGCACGTGCTGGTTCCAGGTTTTTGCAATCACGTGATTCATTGAGTTGCGTGGGTTGATGTTGAATGTTGAAGGCAATTGCGCTGCCTTTACAAAGGGCTCTATCTCAGAAACGTGATATGTTCGAACCCATGTTTACTGGAAACTTCTCGTTAGTTTTGAGATGCAGTTTATGACTGGATGCGAAATCACCCTTTCGAGTCAAGATACCGTGCTGACCTCGGAAACATCACTCGCCAATATAATCTCGAATTTTTTCTTATTAACACATTCAAGTCCGGTACCACACATGTTGCATCGTTTGGTTCTTTCACACACACACACACACACACACACACACACACACACACACACACACACACACACACACACACACACACACACACACACACACACACACACACACACACACACACACACACACACACACACACACACACACACAGAGAGAGAGAGAGAGAGAGAGATTTAAAATTGTCATATGAAGTACTACATTTTGTTTTCTTTTGTTGAAGCTCAATATATTCAAAGCAAAATAAAACAACTGGTCAACGGATTCAATCAGACATCGAGTCAAGTGTTGTATTTCACTTGATAGTTTATTTTCTTTTTATATTGCATTTCGTTTAATAAATGTTGAAAAAGCAATCTATATAGTTAATAAAGTACAGGAGCGTGTAGATCGTGATTGGCTACTTGCCCACTTGATCAAGTTGTTACAGGCAGTAGATGCGCATTGATTTTAAGTGAAAGGACAGACTTAAGCCGACTTACAAGCTGCACACAAATAAGATATTGGAAAGGCTTAATACTGCTTGTAAAAAGGCCAACACGAAGACATCCACTCTACACTGTGAAAGACTAAAAAGATATCTACGGGTAGAAAACACAAATATCGATTCCTACCAATGCATGAAAAGAATCCTACGAACGATCCATCTCTTTTATTCCTCCTTGAATAAAAGAAGAGCAACAGCAATGCATGTAGGAGGGAAAAAAAGAGGGCGCTAATCAGAGAACAAGAAAGACAAGACGTGTTGCTGATTGAGTCGATATCTGATGTATAATTTAGCATCTCACCGGAAGGGATAAGCGTTGCTTCACTTCAACAACGAACAGGTTTCGATAAATTATCCCAAGCTGTGGTAATTCCACACTTCTGTGTGTGTGTGTGTGGTAACTCTCAGCACACAAACACCCGATTAATCTTCTCTGGATAAACATGTGGAGGAGAAAGAGGCTTCCAGGGCAATACCTCATCACCCACACTACACAAGGAGATGACAAGTGGCTGAATTTGTTTTGTACTAAATAGAGTTTCTTTACAAAACTCACAGTAGGTCACCAAGATGAAATGGACGTGGGCGAAAAGGCCTTCGATTGAGAGCATAAATAAGAAAGAACCTGGGAATGAATAAATCTCAGTCCTTTAGTTCGAACATGACTAATCGTGAATAATATAATGATTCACGCCCTAGTCGTTTCAATAATTAACACACAAAGTAAAAATGTCATTTGGCTAATAAAAAAATAAATAAATAAATAAACGAAATGCATTAACAAGAAGGTTTTTATTCATCTGAACACTATTTTATTCAAAAAATGTTAATTACTAGTTTTGATTTTTAAATTTAATGCAGGTTACAAAATATGTCGCTAGGTTAAGTCTCATTCGTGACTGTTCTGCTATCAAATACTGAAAACGAGTTCTTTGCGCAACAATAAAAGTCAGCAGATGGGTTGTTATGACACCCACAATTGCAGTAAGATAGTCTTCATAAACCATTGCACTTTCTACATGGAAAACCAACTAAACTAGAAAATATGTGTTAAATTCCAAACTCGGATTCTGAGGAAGGATTTCTTTGAGCATTTATTATCTACAAATACCTGTTCTGGTCAATGCTTTTAAAAACAAATGTCCTTGAGGACTGCGAGAGAGAGAGAGAGAGAGAAAGTATAAAATGAACAGTTTAATGAGTTCTATCTTTTATTACGACGTATATCGAGGCTTGAAATGAGTCCTAGATTTATCGTAGAGTGTAACCCAAATTGTCATTTTGTAAACATGTCGACAACAATCGGGTCAGTAGAACTACGTGCGTGTGTGCGTGTAAGAGAGAGAGAGAGAGAGAGAAAGAGAGAGAGAGTCTAGCATTCGTGCCTTTGAATCTATTTGGAATTATATAGTTTTCGTTCATAATAACTGGATCATCTCTTTCATTGTCCTTCCAAATATAATGTCCAATAAACAGGATTTATATTCGCTGAATGTGCCATTGAAGTTAACAATTTAATATTATTCAGTTGATTTATACTCCCTTGAGGAACAACAATTTAAAAGATAAATACATAAACCAATAAGCTGTTAAATCATTGACTGTATTGGAATACGTAATAGGAGAGATCCCAGGACAACTATTCGTTACGAAGGCCAATATTAACTCAAGAAAGAAGGAAGCGGGAAGTTATAAATGGCAAAATGGTAATAGAATTCTTGTGCAAGATTTTATTCGTAAAATATGGTTATAAAAGGGAACTAAAGGATAAAATAAAAGAACTTAAGTATGTTAGCTTAGGTGGAGGTTTTTTTTAGTCTCCACTACGAAACAGACTACGCACACGCACACACACACGTGATTATTTTAGTTTGGGGATGTTGATTAAGGTTTCTCTTTTATACTGTAAATTTACATTATTCACCCATCCAGTTTCTTAAAACTTGACTCAACAGATATGTTTCCCGTCTCATAAGAAATATGGATAGATCAATCAGAAAGCCATCTTGCTGAGGGGGAATGAACTATGGGTTGTTATCTTTGGTTTCACGGGTGCAGATTACATATTTATTGAGACTTGAGAGATTGTTAGGCTTGCTCGGATAGCACTGTTGCGGCCACTTCTAGTAGGCACGTGATCGTATTTCGGAATTCGCTTTCTGAAATAAGAGGACATCAAAAATACATCAAGAAATGACAGCGATCGACTGTCATCAAAGAGCGCTTTAGATATTTTTTTCCCTGAAAAAAAAAAAAAAGACTCTCCATATGTCTTAAAAAAGGTTTGCTAATCCGATCGTATTTTGGGGTTATTGAATTATCTTCGCTATTCGCTATGAATAACTGTAGATTTTTCAAAATGGTTACCAAGGTTACATTTATTAATACAATATCTTTGTTGACACAAAGGATTTCTTCTTATGGAATAAATTTAGATCACGTGGATATTTTTTCTTTACCGGTATGGTGTAGCATATTGGACTGATCAAGGATATCAAGGCAAATACCGAGAAGTGAAAGAACTGTATCGCTAGTTACTGATACATAACCTTGACCCATATGTAATAGATTCGTTGTTCATAGATATAAATGCAACGTAGAATTGTGGGCTGCCTATTTCTGCATATGAAGGATAGACAGCATTATAATATAGAAAAGCAAGGTAGCGATATAGAAATGAACTTAAAACACACACACACACACACACACACACACACACACACACACACACACACACACACACACACACACACACACACACACACACACACACACACACACACACACACACACACACACAGAAAAATTTTGTATTAAACTTCTTTTAAATAACAAAGTGGGTATCGAGATGTACAGCTTCTTACAATCATAAAGTTGTCTTTTGTATAATATTAATTTATCATGCTATAATAATGTTGTGTGCTCTTTTATTCATACTCGAAGTATGACTATGTACATACAGAATTTTCAGTATTTATATGCCATTCCTTTAATTCTTCCAGTTATATTTTATTCATATAAGATATAAACAGTATAGGGCCATCTACTGATCCAATATTTTAAGCTTATGACAGTTGTTTTCAAACTTTAATTAAAGAGACGCCCCCTATTTTTAAAAATAATTCTTGCGTGCCCCCCCTACACTTTTAATGTTGATCTACAGTTTTCTAACCTATTTTATTCTAATAAATTAAATTAGTTTTTTGATGGTACACAGTTATACTCCAAACCAAATGATAAGAGAAATTACACACAGCAGATATTTATACATGGAACTTGCACGTATTTTTAATGCTATATTATACTAACATAAGTGGATGGAATATCGATTACATGCTGCAGTTGTGTTCGAAAATAAACAATAATATTGACCATTTATTTGCTCCCACAGGGGGCGCCCCCACAGTTTGAAAACAACTGACTCAAGGAAATAAGTCTATTACGTATTGCAGACAACAGCGCCACCAGTATTATAATGCGGTATGAATTATAAGTCTGATATGTGGATTTCCTACTGCTACTAAACTAAAGCTAAGATAAAATTTCCTTCGGGTGTTTTTGTACATTTTCAAGAAAAAGAATAGATGAACGAAAATGGTGTGAAATTATAAATGAATAATGTGTGAAACACGCGACCAGGAGGTATAATGAAGAAACGCAGTTTATTAGTATGGGATATGTCATTTAACTGAGAATACTAAGTCTTCTAGAAAAAATAACACAAAAATTGCTGTTATACCATACCAGGTGGTTTAACCTCTATGTTGCAACCACTAGACGTCAGCTTGAACAAACCATTTAAAGATCACATGCGAGAAGAGTGGAATAATTGGATGTTGACTGGTGAAAAATCATTTACAAACGGTGAATCTATGCGCGCTGATCTGTTGTGCAATTTTTTGATCAAAGCATGGAATAAAGCAAAAGTAGGGATTGTAACGAAATCATTTAAAAAGTGTGGTATCTCTAATCTTGTGGATGGTACGGAAGATGGTCTGTTGAGGGACACCGATGACAATGAAAACGAAATCAATTCACCGGATTCGAACTGGGATCCATATGACGATCATGTAAACAATTAATCTGAAGAACTATTTTCAACAGATGATGAAGAAAATTAACATGAAAATTGAGGTTAATAATTATTATTTATTTTTAACTTACATTTATTGTAATGTTTTAAATAACTTTATGTAACAAAAAATTAATCTGATTTGTTTATAAACACTGCCTATTTTCTTATATAACGATGTATTGTAACTACTTAAATGTTCATCCAAGAAATTAAGCATCCCTTTTTATACTCGCCGTATAAGACGACCCAAGATTTCAAGGCGTTTTCTGTAGTATTTGAGAGTCGTCTTATACGCCGACATATACGGTAATTATTATAAAATAATTTAAGTTTATGCCAAATATTGATATTCATGCTTTCCAAGAATAATATTCAGTTTATTATTATTTATTTTAAAACAAACAGCTCATTAAATTTCAAGGACAAAATTTCCTTATGTAATAAGCACCTTTACTAAGGAGAACTAATAACAGAAAAGAAAATTGTCTGTGAAATTTAAATACCTCAACAACCAATCAGCAAAGGCTAACTTAACAGTATGCACTTCGGGCATTAAAAATCATCTCAAAATTTACTTTCCGTAATTCAAAAATAGCATGTTTTGAACGCTTACGTCTCTCTGGCACCTCTATGTCATATTGTGGAATTTTCGAAGCTGTGTTGGGTGAGTAGGAATGAATCCCCCCACGTAAAGAGATGCCTTCTCCCAGATTCTTAATATTTGAATATCAATGTAGTAGATTGCTCATTATCTATTAATATCATTGATCTAATAATTGGCAACCTATTAGTGACTGCTTTACGATGAAAGCTCCTAAGAACATTTATCATTCCTTCAATACGTATAGCTTGCAGACATCATTGGCTTCCCTATAGCTCTATTACCAGCATTTCGTTTCTTTTTCTTCACTGACCAATGTAAGTTATATTTCGCTCAGGATCTTAGCAACGGTGCTTGTTGTAACACTTCCCCCACCTCTCTTTATCTTTGTTATCATTTTTATTTTCTTAATGACGAGTTTGTCGATTATTACGGTAAAAATATATCTCGGTCAACCGCTACAGGCGACCCATGTGGTTTCTTCGCCTGAACTACTTTCATAATCGCTCTTAGAAGGTCGAAATAACCTCATTACTCTTCCTATATTGTCAAGAAGCGTTGTAGGAAGTGAAATCTATTGCTTTGACTACTGCTTTACGTTACAATCGATAGATTCCTGGCCTATTTCGATTGGCAGAAACAACACTGCGTGTAGTAGTAGCTATATTGTGATTGAATATTCTTGGAGGCTATAGATGTCGCGAAGATTTGTGCGATTCAAATACATCCAGTGGAATTGCTGTAGGTTTGTTCTTTTTACTAAAATCAGCCAGAAATACCGTCTGCCTGATATCGTATAGAGATATGCGAATCAAGCTAAACATACAAGCTTATCCGAGAAAAGCTAAACTTCGATCATTCAGTCATGTTGCCCACAGTAGGTAAGTTTTATTGAAATACCGAATGGACCGTAAGTTACTGATAGAAATGAGTAAACAATATTCTTGATAAAGTGACTGAAGTGCCACTCTGTGTTAATAATATTTGTACACATAATATAATTACATTTGGAAAGATATATCGGATTTATATATGGATCCCTCGTGATCTCATTTCTTTTTTAAATTTACTCCATATCACTTTATCTCCATAAAGAACTACGCAAGTTTTCTTTGATTTTGTTCGCAGTTTGAAATTAAAAAAAAATAAAATAAATAAATATATATATATATATATATATATTACCTTTACAACACTGTCGTTGTGAAATACGTCCCCTCTTCCAGCAGTATAACCTGTTTCCACAAACGGGGCTCTGGCGAACCTGGCGGCAATGGTTGGAGGAAATGCCAGCTGGACCTCTAGGTGGTAGATGTCTTTCATCGCCCGGTGAAATACCACTGCCTGCAGCCATGTTTGGTCGCTAGAGCAAGGGTTCCAGTTTATGTCCTCCCTACTCTTCTCATCTGGTCCCTTGCTAAAGCCATTGGGCGCAACTTCGGCCCACTTACATTCCCACCACGCTTACATACGAATGGCATTCTTCACCTAAAGACAAGACTTTTCCAATTCCTGGGCAAAGTTCTCTCCACCCTTCATGTCTCTCACAGTTTTCCGACAAAAAGAAATCCTTAAAAATCCTAAATAACTTTGACACAAACAAGGCATCTGGTCCTGACGATATCCCACCTATTGTCTTAAAAATGGTGTCCCAGAACTCACACCTATCCTGTATTGCCTCTTCAATTTATCCTATTCAACTGGTATCTACCCTACAACATGAAAGCAGGTTCACATCCAATCCATACCAAAGAAAGGTGATAAAAGTCAATTAACGAACTACCTTCCAATATCTCTCACTTTTGTTCTCTCTAAAGCTATGGAGAAGGTCATCAAGAAACAACTCTTGAACCACCTACAGGCACACCAACTAATCAGTGACCAGCAGTATGGATTCCGCCACTCGCGATCTACAGCTGATCTGCTTGCCTACACCACTCACCTCTGGACACAGGACATGGAGAAATTTGGAGAAACTCACGTGGTTTCCCTCGACATTTCAAAGCCATTCGTTCGGCAACTAGATCACCAGCTTCCTCACTGATCGCTCACTATATGTCATGGTGGACGGTTTCATATCCTATTCTCTCCTTCTCATCCGTTCCTTAGGACGGGTTGAGTCCCCTAATGAGGTTTACGACGAATTAATGCAGCCGGCTCATCCCTCCTCTGCTGCATCCCCTAAGGGCGATATTCCTGACTGTAATCAATGTGTGTGTGTTCAGAAGGCCGGTTTGCCTGTTGTGGGGAACGAAAAATTCGAGTTTCCGGGTGAAAAGACCTTCGTATGACACCAGCTAACCCACCTTTACTCGAAAGAGACTAGATAAAAGTTTCTCACATCATGAACGGGGATCGAACTTGTGCCTCTTCTACAGATACGTTCATGGACAGTGCTCTCTGAACTGGCCACTATTATTCCTCCGCTATTATTCCTCCACTCGCCTCCAAAATCATTAAAACAGAAGCCACTGCTAGCAACACCTTTTACGCTCTATCTTGAAACCCACCAAACCAACTGAACTGCGGGGAGACTGTGGAACACTCTCCCCACTCTTCCTTCCCCAATGATTACAACCCTCTGCTGGTCAAGCAAAATGTGAACAGATTCCTCTTGTCCGTACACGGCACTAGTGTACTATAGGCGATGCGGCCTTTCGTGTGTGTGGATCAGATATAAAAAAAATTCATAATTCACCAATATAGAAATTACACTTCTCTTTCAAAAAAAGAAATCATTTGATTACATGTGGCGAATGCATTTTATGCCAGAAGCTATTGTGACAATATGATCAAAAAGCTAAAGAAATATTTGCTTTGATTTTTAATTATATAATTCTCAAATAGCTTGCTTTTTATTTATTATATTATAACTATAATATTGACATTATAGAGTTTCTCGTTATCCCTGTGAGATGGCGCCATAATATGCGTGAAAATTGAAAATGTGTTCGAATGAAATAAAATTACGTTAATGTTCCTTGGATCAATCGTTCAATGATATTCAGGAATTGGTTAAAACAATAATAGTAAAAATAAGCAATAAACCTACTGAACAAGTCAAACAACTCTAACGAACGCCAAATATCTTAGTATTAGTATAAAATAAAATGTGATCAAATCAGTGAATGGAAAAATTGCGGTATATAGTTTTCATTACAAATAATAGATGGCGCAACACACATAGCACATTTACTTTTTTGAGGAACTGCCTTTCGATTAATTGCTATTTCTATGATCTGATTTTCGATTATTAGTGAATTCGATTATTTATTTTTTCGATAAATTGTCTTTGGATAACCTGCCTTTCGTTGAACTTTCTGGATACCCAATAAAATGTTATGCGTGGTTTTATTGCAAGATAAAAAAAAAAAAAATGCTGAGCCAATCCAGATTTTTTCAGGTTTGTTGTGATGAATGGAGGATTGATGTTCTTGGATTCTTTTTTTCAAGAGAACGTCCAGTTTGTCCAATATAGGAGAGATCACAGTTGCAGGGAATTTGATAAACTTCAGGAAGAGATATAATTGAGCGTTTGTCTTTAGGAAAATGGGAAGATAATGTGTTAATAGGTGAATACGAAGCTGTTAACTCATATTTCTTCAGAATTCTTGCGATAGGTTCTGAAATCCTGGAGATGTAAGGAATTGGAACTCGACGTATTGAATCTTCGTTGTTTTGTGGTGGATTATATATACATTATACATTATATATATATATATTATATATTATACTCTTTTCGGAAAAGCCATTGAGTTTCATGTGTTGTTGGACAGTAGAAAGTTCTTTCTCTAAAAAATTAGAAGTAGAACAATTAGTTTTGGCTCTTCTGATTAGACATTTTATGATTCCTGTTTTTTGACAAAGATGATGGGCTGATTCTTTAAGAATATAACGACCTGTGAACGTTGGTTTACTGTAAACTGTAGTTGTAAGAGTATTTGAAGGTGACCGGATGAGGAGAACGTCTAAAAAAGATAACTGGTTATTTTCTTCCATTTCCATAGTAAACTTTATACGATGATGTAAGGGATTGATACTGTTTAAAAAAGAAGGTAAGGAGTCTTTGTTGTTCGGCCATACAGTAAAGATGTCATCTACATATCTTACCCAAAAGGATGGTTGAGGGAAAATAGATGAGAAGAGGACTTTTTCTAGATGTTCTAAATAAATGTTGGCTAAAGCAGTAGAGAGAGGACTTCCCATGGCCGTTCCTTCTACTTGGCTGTCAAATTTGTTTTGACATAAGAAATATCCAGAGTGTATTACGAAATCGAATGCAACTGTGATCTCCCCTATTTTGGACAAACTGGACATTCTCTTGAAAAAAGAATCCAAGAACATCAATCCTCCATTCATCACAACCAACCTGAAAAATCTGGATTGGCTCAGCACGGGATCGAAACTAACCACAACATCCTTTGGTCAAAAACTCGCCTCTTACATAGATCCCGTTAAAAATTTGAACGTTTATTCAAAGAAAGCGTAGAGGCCTTACTCCATCGTCCTAACCTGAATCGGAATGACTGTATATCTATATCAAAAATCTGGGAAAGTCTAATCAGGATAACTCATTAATTCATATTAATTTTATGTTATTTAATATTATTAATTAATATCTTTATTTCAATCATGTCTCTGCTTAAAAAAATTCCCTTTAATACTTGGTGATATAACATCACGCGGCTTGTTCTATTTTTAAATGATCTATTATTAGTATTCCACCTTGTATTTTTTTTAAAACTGTTCTTGTAGTGCCACTGAAGATGGTCTGCTATTTCCAGACCGAAATATTTGGTTAATTAAATATCTTTCTTGTGTTTACGTGCATATATTATTTAAAAGAATAAATTTTCACCGTTCATGCCTTAATGTACTCCTTTGCAGAATATTGTGCTCCAGTATGATATTCGAATCACCATGTCAGCAAGGTCGATGTGCAACTTAACGATACCATAAGGATTATCACGGTTTGCATAAAGTCTACACCTGTTGAATAGCTACCAACACTCTCTAACATCATATCACCAGGCATAAGGAGAAAAGCTGCCAGAGATTGAATAAAATGTATAGGAAATGACACCTTACCCATCTTTAAGGACCTGTAAAATCTACCACCCATGCGCTTAAAGTCCCGCAACCTGATCTAGAAAACTCAGCAACCAGATGCATATTCTCCTGAAACTGAATGGAAGAATTGTTGGTTTACTTCGACAATAAAAAATGGACACATCATTACGGATTCCACAACAAATTCCCTGACTTTGAACTGGCTAGACGAAAATGGAGCACACTCAACCCCCTGAGGAGAGGCCATGCCAGATGTGCTGCCATGATGTACAAGTGGAGCTTGCGTCAATCCCCAACATATGACTGTGGTGCTGATCAAGACCGTCAATCATATTATCCAGGACTGCCAACTGCGGAGTTTTAAGGGCACATTGACGGATCTGTTCCAGGTTACCTCGAACGCAGTCCAATGGATTAGAGACAATCTAAACTAAAATTGTTATTTTTAGTATCTAGTTTTAGTATATATATATTCATTTTTGTCTGTTTTTATCTTTCTATTTGCCCAAATCTAACCCACATGAAATATATGTATTATCTACATCATCTTTTCAGGGATTTAAGCCCAGTAGCCTGTTCTGGCCTCATTTTATCTTTCCCTTGATCGCCCCTAACTTCTATATCCTCCAACGGCTATCACTACTCCTTTTTCGAACTACTCCAAAAAATAAACTCAATATTTTTTTGTCCTAGGGAGCATAGCCTCTTGTCCTTCCAGGTATTTCATTTCTCCAGTTTCATTTATTTTTTCTTCTGCAGTTTTTATAGTCCTTCAAATTCACTTCCGCACAGTAGAGAAGGTCTTGCTAAAACTTTATAAACTCTTATTTTCGTATGCTTTTGAACTTGGTTAGGTTTGAAAATATTATTAATCATTCCTCTAATCTTGTGTTTGAAATTTTTATGTCAATGTCAGCTTCTTTTGCATACGATACAACACATCCAAGGTATTTGAAGCAATTAATTTGGTTTAAAACTTATTTTCACTCATAATTTCACTTCTAATCGGCGGTGGTCCTTTAAAAGCGTTCCTTTTTGTTTTGTCTGTTGATATTTGCATTCCAAATTTCTTAGCAGTTATGTTTAAAGAAAGTGTAATAACATCAGCGAAATTGCTGATGGAATCAGCTAAGCCTATTTATGCTGCACCGTTCAGAGATTTGTTGTAGTAGATAGCCCAATAACCGCTCAACTGGATGCCAGATCGACTTAGGCAAAAGATGGAATTCTTCACCGAATGCGAGACCATCACTCAGTTTATTGGAAGCCTAAAGTGGCTGAAACAAAGTTCCATCCTTGATCTCTAGACCAGGGATTTCGGACTATGTAAAACGCACAAAAATATGAAACGAATAAAAATAGAAAAATAATCCTTATCACACTCACGGCACGAATGTATATACTTGAAGTTATTTAAATTCAACGTACGTTGAATATATACTCGAGAACCAGTGTGCACAGGATGGTTGTCTCAAGAGAACGGTAGAACTACACCATTGATGGATTTGAAAAAATAAACACAAAGACAGCTTCTTAATTTAAAAATACGTTCTTCTTTATCATCATCTTCAGAAATAGTGGATTCATAATTCTGAATTCATCGCTTTTAACTGGAAGTGTTGAGTTTGTTGTTTATCGATAGAAATTAACGCTGGTCAACTTTTTATAGGCAATTGGCAATCAGCATTTTCTGTTTGATGCAGATTGTCCCCATAGTACATGTCATCCAGAGGGTGTTCAATGTATATTTCATCGAACGCTATCATACGAATTATCAGCTATTACGCCTGCGTCAATCACATCTGCATTCGACGCGTTTTCACTATTGAAGCAAAACCAAACCTCCATTTTGAAGGCAACGATCAAATTTGCATTCGACTGTGCTTTATTGCAATTCAGCCATGTGCTCCACAGTAAAATCCAAGTCCTTCGATTTGAAATGCGCACGCCAGATACACCGCCCCGCCTCGCCTAATTCCACACGCCTCCACTTAGCATTGCCGTTGATAATCCTTATTGTATGTTTTCCCGCACTGGAGAACACGTACCACCCACCCGAGTATGAATACTCTTCCCGATATGCCATGTTACAAGCTCAGACAGAATCTGGAATGATACTTTTACAGTATTCATAGTGGAGAACCAAATTCTACTGCTACTCACCACGCTTGTACTGTCACACTGAAAAGAACTTCGAACCTATATTTATATATACACTGATGAGACGTCATATGCACGTAACAAAGGCGCATGAGCGTTTATTGTTAGCTCCATCATACATTCTTGAACATTATTGCGAATTCATTTCAATTGTTAGAAAAACAAACTGATGAAGGGTGATGGACTCGATGAATTCTTGGTGCCATGGCAAGTGCTGTACAACCATCCGTAGGCATACTGAAGCGAATTTGGCCGCTAAACGACTCTTCAATAGTGAAAATCTTCTCACCAGTGAAGAGGGTATCTCTGTATCTGTCGTTCGCGTACCACCAGAGAAGTTCTTTGATTTTATCACTCCTCTGCTACTCAAGTTGTGATGTTAAGAAGAGTCCAACTGAATGACGATGGGCTCTCACCCTCAAGGTCATCAGTTAATACACGTGACATCGTTCTCTGCAAAACGCTCATCTCCCGCCATCATCACTTTTTGCGTTTTAAACAAATAAAAGTATCAGTTTCCGATTTGCTGTGGGCAAATGAATAGGTGTGTCAGTCATCACGCTGACATCCCCATTCATTTACCTGCAGTAACTTTTATATTTTATATGTTAATCCCATTCATCTGTCCACACTCATTAAGCTCACCCCACGATATTTTTAGTGCCGTTCGTACCATGGGCAAAGGAATAGGGAATGTCAACGCTGTCCCGGTGATACCTTCATTCATCTGCCCACGATGACGTTTATCTTTAATCCCCATTCATCTGCCCATACTCACCAGAACAACGTTTATCTTCACGCCCTCTCTGATTCGACCTGCGACATGTAAACTGTTCCATTCACTAAGTGCGTTGTGAGACGAGGGAAAAAGGTCGTTCTTATCTTACTCCATTCATCATAATACTGAATACGAACTTGACATCCATGGATTCCATCATGGATGATATCCCTTGTCCTGTCCAAACCATCCCCTGCATATAACCAAAATTTTCACTCAGAACATCCCAAAGTCATTAATGCCCCCCCCATCCACACACACACACACACACACACACACACACACACACACACACACACACACACACACACACACACACACACACACACACATTTCCTTGAGGAGTTTTCCATGACCAGCAAAAAAAATTTAAGACATTCTGTTATGTGAGGTCCTTCCCGATATCTATTAACAGTCCAACCCACGATGTCAGTCGCAAAGTGCCATCCACGTGGTCGGGCGACGCATTCTCCCGTCAGCATGCGATTTGTACTAATCGTGTTATGATGGCGGTTTTATTTATATCCGTCTTGTGAGCTGCTTGTATTCGTTACGTTGTGTTGTGTGTTTCTGTACAATCTATGACCGTACGGATGTTGTTGTCTGCATGCAACGGATTCGGTGTGCTCGGCCTCATATTCCCGCAAGCGACCGTACGAGATACGGAATTTCGCTAAACGGGACGCGGGCAGCTATCCTCCTCGCCAGCAGAGCTGAGCCTCACGGTGACGTAACTTTCATTTCATCCCCGATTTTGGAAATGGATTAATTCCAAAAACCAGTAACCAGAATAATCGGAAACTGTAGTCAAAATAAATAATACGATATAATTATGTTACTACTTACATTTAATGAGATGGTTGAGCTTCTCGGCCCTTGCAGAGTTGTTGGATAGCTGGCTCAATATTGGTCAACTTCAGTCGAAGATCGGCACACACTAAGACGAATTCTGTATTTTGTTTTTATTTAAAGAAGCGATGAAAATCGTTTTTCGCAAAGATAGATTGTAGAAAACTGCATGAGGATTTTCAATGCTTCTTGAGATAATTCTGGAAATTCACTTTTCACTGGAGGCAAGATCCAGAATCGAGCCGAACCAAGATCACAGAATTGCATTCTAAGCCCACTGTCACTTGAAAGCTCAATTAACTGTTCTTTTTTCTCCTAGGCACCACAATACAGAAACTGCCAATTTTGAAGGTAACATCTCAATCCCATACATCACTTCGGTCTCCCAAAAATTGGCTAAAGTCCTTTCAAAAGTACAACATCAGGACGTTATTCACCACTCTTCCAAAAATCAGATCTCTTATAAGCCATCCTAAACCTAAGCATCATAATCTAAAATATCCTGGCGTATATAAACTATGGTGTGACTGTAATGTCCCTTATTGTGGTCAAACTAATAAATCTGTTGAATTTAGCATGGAGGAGCATAAAAGAACATCCCCTATAAAAGATCAAATGCTAGTGCCTTATCCAGCCATGTGCTCTTCTCTAGCAATCCTCATGATAATTTTCAAGGTCACTCAGTTTCCTGGGATAGATCTGAAAACATTTTCCGTTGCAAGGATGAATTTGAAAGAAAGATAGTGGAATCCAGGGAGATCATCCTTAATCCTGAGCATTTGAACAGTAATTTAAGCTATAACATCCCTGAGAGCCATACTGCTGTTGTTCAATACTGGCGTTCTCGAGAGTCTGCTACCACGCATACAATAAACAATGGCACGTAAATAGAACAAATGGAATTTTAATACAACGTTTATTATTTTTAATTATCTAATACAATTAACTTGTTTCTCAGTTTTCATCAGGCGTTAAGAACATAGAAAGATATTAAAAGACACTGAAATAAACATTGAGACACTCTAAAGCTATACAATTCTAAAGTTAAGATATTCGACTGTAAATTACAGTTATTATGAACTTGAGCTATAGTCCGTGTTAAAGTTCTATTGTTGTACACTTGTGCGTGTGTGGAACCACGCGATCTCCAGTATCTGATAGTAGAGCTGAAAGAGTCAGGCAAATTATAGCTGAGATTATTGTTCATATGAAGAGGGTCCAAGGTGATTTCTTTTGACTCAACAATGCGGCGCTCTACCTCATCATGGCAAATGTGTAGGTTTGAAGTTGTTGTCCAATTTACTTCATGTTGGCGGCTTTCGTTGTTCGTGTTTATTGAAAACAGTACATGGCCTGATAGGGCAGTTGCTCTGGTTCTCTTATAAGGAATGTCTCTCTGGCTCCTAGAGACGTAGGAGAATATATTTCTCCGTTTGGCCATAGTAAGGTTTCCCGCACTCACATGTGACTTTGTATACACCTGGAAATTGTAGATCGTTGTGAGATTGTTTATAGTTGGTGAAACTTGATCTTATTTTTGGAAGAGTCGAGAAGCACGTTTGTATGTTAAACTTCTTTAAGATTCTACTCAGTTTTTTTGGATAGTGTGTATATGGCAAGAAGATATAACCTTTGGAGTCATTCTGTGTCTCTACGTTGCTACGTTGACGGTGGAATAATTGTTTGTTGATACTTTTTAAAGATTAGCCATTGCTTTTAAAGGTCCATTTAAGATGTTGTAGTTCTTTTTTTAATTCTTCATCTGACAGTACAGATCTTGCACGATTCGCAAGAGTTGATATAATACCCAACTTTTGCCCTGGATGGTGATGTGAGGACGCATGCAGATATCTGTCCGTGTGTGTTGGCTGTCTAAATATAGAGACTTTTATTGATTCAGGCGTCTTGGTGAGTTTAACATCTAGAAAACAGAGGAAACTATTTTCTTCAATCTCCATGGTCAATTTTATATCCTGATGGAGGTTGTTTAAATGGTTGAGAAACCTGTGAAGATTCTCAATACCATGCTCCCATATGAGGAATATATCGTCCACATATCTAAGCCAAATTCTTGGTTTTAAACTAAAAGAGGAGATTGCCTTTTGTTCAAAATCCTGGAAAAAAATGTTGGCTAATATAGGAGAGAGGGGGCTTGCCATAGCTAATCCTTTGACCTGTTTATATAGTTTACCTTCGAATTCAAAATAGTAGTTTACACAGTGAGATAGTAGAGAGAACATTTTATTTGAAATCTTGTTCTTTAAAATATGGAGAACTTCTTGTGTCAGAATGTTGGTAAAGAGTGCTACCACGTCAAAGCTCACCAAGATGTCAGAAGATTTGAGTTTAAAGTCCTCGATTTTAGAGACAAAATCTGTTGAGTTTTTAATATAAGAAGAAGATTTTCCCTCATAAGCTTTTAACGATGACGCCAGATATTTAGATAACCTGTAGGTGGGTGAGTCAATGCCGTCTACTATAGGTCTCAGTGGATAGTTTTCTTTATGTACCTTAGGGAGACCATAAAGCCTTGGAATCAGTGGGTGTAAAGAACGGATGGAAAGCCGTGTATTTTGTAGAATTTCTGTAGTCTTTTGTAGGAGATTATTGGTTCTATTGTGTATTTCTCTCGTTGGATCCCTCTCAATTTCCGAATAACTATCTGACTCTAACAATGTTAAGATTTTTTCTCGGTAGTTTATTTTATCTAGAACTACAGTTGCATTCCCTTATCAGCTTTTAAGATGACGATATCCTTGTTAATCCGTAGATTTTTAATTGCAAGTCTCTCACCAGGGGATACATTATCAGAAGGAGGTTTTGCGCTGTTGATTGAAAGAATTGCTTCTATGCGAAGTAAACACGCGTCTGCGGTAGAAAGTAGCGAAGCTGCTTTCTCCATCTTAGTTAAAAGTAGTTCTTTAGGAATACATTTTGCTGCCAACACAAAATTTAGACCTTTTTCGAGAATTTTCTCTTCATCGGGACTTAGCACGTAAGACGATTTGTTAAAATCGTCTTACGTGCTAAGTCCCGATACATGGAGTAAATTGGACAACAACTTCAAACCTAGGATCTAGTTATCGGAAGCTGGAAATACCCAGAAACTATGTTCAGATCCAGAAAAAATCCCAGTTTATTTTATCCATCATACATCATGAAGAGACCCACTATTGGTTATTTTTCTGGAATTCAGCTATAAATTAATTATTCCACAAACCGGTGCCAGATAGTGTGCTGGATCTAACCCAATGCTAACTCTCTCAACTCTCACAGTTAATCTTATTGGAGATATTCTACAGTGTATAAAGTGAGTCAGAATATGTGCTGGGGAGGGAATAAATGAAAGTCACTATTGGAAGGGAAGTCAGTTGAAATGCGCCACACGCACAACTTAACAATGAATCCATTATTGAAATTTATGTTTTCCCATTTTCAGCTTAATCCTAAACGACACCAGAAACCAGAGACGTCAACCAAAGAGAACAAATGACATTCATAAGAGGCAATATTCCCAAGACCTCCCGGATATTATGTAATAATTACTGCACATGCGTAGCTCCATATCGATGATTTCCATTTCCCTTTTGAGTCAGTTAACTCATATCTATTTCCTAAAACATTATTTTTCTCTAAATGTCCCCGTTCCAGCTTTCTAATAGCGAGGCCACCTCTCTGAGATGTTTTGATGTTTACGATCTGACTTTGCTTTCCAAATGCATTGATGAAACAGTTAAGGATGGCAAGCGGTGGGGAGTTCGTCCATAAGGGCTGCACTGTTGTATCCCCCCCAGTTCCTGTTTTATTGTCGCCGTTCTAAAATGTTTATATATTTATCTAAAAACCGTTATTGTCTTGTTTGTAATAAATATCACTCGACAGGATTTTATATAATTCATTTTGTAGCAATAGTTATCGTAGGTAAATATTGTGAAGTTTTTCTGTTTAATTCTAGCATTTAATTTATATCTTTGTAGAAATGAACGAAGAGAAAATTTCTGTTAAATATTGCTAAATTCTGTTATATTTTAGTTTTATTAATGATATAATTTTTTCAATCCATATATATATATATTTTTTTACTTTTATTGCTACGGCTCCACCACTACAAATTCTTACGATCCTTCACTGAATTGGTCAGGCATTTGATATCATCAACAATCTACTCCACAAACTGTTGGAATGTTTACAAAATACCAGGAAAACCTGATCGCTCTCCAAGCACGCTTGATCTCTTTCTTACTAGTGCTGCTTCAAAACATGCTTTAAATATTATTTATTTCTCTAGGAAAAACATATTACAGTTTAATGGTAATTTCTTCTACAGTGGAGAGCCATTCTCCATTGCCTTTTTCACTCGCGACCCTACTGTTGTCCCAGAATTATAAGAATGGAAAGCCAGATGAATTCTTATAGATAAAAATTATAATTCTTATAGATAAAATTTGAAAATGAAAAGCACTAGAACAAGTTCATCTGGTTGGCCACCTATAATGCTCTTTCTTCTGCACGTTTAGCATTATAGAAGTCAATACGACACTATATAGACCCACAATTCTTATAACTATTGAAGCATTCATTTCCATTTAGTTCCCTCATCTAAACCAATAGGCGTACCAAGGCTAAGAGAAGAAGCAGACATACCACAATTGACTTTCGAGGAAATAATGATCATTCTTCATGTATAGCTCGAAATAGTTGCGAAGAAATTATTCCACGTCCAGAACTCACTTGACTTTTAAAACATCAAAAGTGGAATACTTGGACTATGTCCATATGGTAGATTTCTCTCTGGTCCTTTGACAATGCTGTTGTCCAGAACTTTCGTACAACAAAACTTTCGCCTCTTTTTCATTTGGATGGATTTTACCCACAAGTAAAGGGAGTTTTCCCTACAATTCTTGCATTGAAAATCTTGGTAAACGTCGTTCTTTACAAATACGCAACATTCAATTAAGTAACTGTTATCTTCTATGCCATCTGCAAACTTTTCAATTAATAAACGTTCGCAATACGAACTGCATACTTATCGTTACTTATGTGACATCTTAGGACAAATGCCAAGGAAAAGCTCAAATTATATTGATATCTCTAAGACATCATTTGGCAAAGACCTCTTAAATAAGCACTAAGTTCACTAAGTTGTCATCTTATTCTTACACATTACATGTGATGGAAGATAGATCCTTATCGCTAAAGTTTATAAATAGCTCTTGGGAGGCCAATAGGGCTGTTTTATCGCCTACTTTTTTTTTCTACGCATCAATGACCTTCTCTGGTTGACTGCGAATCCATTATACACTCCACAGTTTCGATGAGGATGCAATGGTGTTTTCTTCTTCATCATTTGAGAAACTTGGCTTTCTACAAATCGTCGGAACTTCTACAACCCTAAATAATGCTTCCAATCATTCTTCACTTGGGTTCACATAATGATGTTAATTTTTCTTCTTGTAAAACTGAATCCTCGACTCCTCGGCATCTAAAAAATTAAGGTTTGTTCTATTTCATTTGTTCTATTCTTTGAACAGCAATTAACCCTAAATATATTCGTTCAACAACCTCGAATACTCTTCTCACACTTGGGGTGATATCCTAAGATCTCCCTAGAAATCCTTGACTCAGTGCAGAAGAGTAATTGAGTAATTAAGAGTGAAGATGTTTCATTATCATATAAATAGACTCTACTACGATATGTTATTATTTCAAAAATGTGAAAGACTACATTAAACCATCGTCAGGTGCCCCTGCATCGCTGTCCAAATGGTTGCCCTGGTAACGCTAGACCTCCAGAAGAAATACAGTTATAGGTTTGATTCTATTCACCGACTAGTCACTTTTCCACATTTCATCCACTTCCCGAATTAGTATATCCTTAGCCCAGGTAAGTAGGGTTTCCCCTTCCGGAAACTGGGATTTTAATCATGGAACTCAAAAAAAATCGATGGTAAAACTTACAATATGGCCGCGAGATGGCGGCAGTTGTCAGCTGTGCTTTGCCCGCTGATTGTACATGTTAAGGTCTGAAATATTGAGTTACTTGGTAGATTAGTGCTAAATAAGCATCGTCTACTCTCACTGAGGAAGAAAAATAATTACAGGACTTATTATTTATTTATTTATTTATATCCATGGTCATTTGTCAAAATTGGCAGAAAAGATTTAGAGAAAAATTGGAAGAATTGCATTGGCAATTCCCCACTTTCCTTTCTACATATCTCAAACACAAGCAGACCACTGACCACCTCTTTACAGTTCATCTCGAGACTCAGAAACAGACTTCTCTTTCTATTCTTTTTCCGTCTCTACTGTTTTTCTTTGGAAAAGCCAACTCTCATTTATTTTCTAAAGAGTAAAAGCTGCATGCCGTAAAAATCCAGTGTTAACAAGTTTCATCTTCATCTTTATTTTTCGCCACGTCCATGATAATCTAAAGTGTACTGAAGCTATCGATAAAAATCTAAAGAATTATTCAATAGCGATTGAAGCCTCACGATAAGAGTAAGACACCAGTCATCGCGACACCAGTCATCATTATGAGTGACATATACACCGTAGTGTATCATACCACATACACTGGGAAATAAGTCAAAGACATCCCAATGGGTAAGGTCCATCGTGCCATGGAGAGAGTCACGTGTGTGTAGCTTGTATAATTTGGAGGAATGTGATGCTCCCAAATTAGTGCAACCGTTTCCTGGTGAAATGGCAAATTGGGCCATTCCGGGTCGACAATCAGTGCTACTGTACTTATATGGAAACACAGAGTCAACTGCAAGTTCTACCCACAATGGGCGATCCACCATACTCACTAAACGTAACCATAGGATGCTACGAAGAATAATATGTAAAAACTACCATTCGTCGGTGTACACGCTGAACGCGAAGTTCTGGGCATCGACTAGAACAAAGCTGCACAAAAACATTCAGAAATGAAGCTCACAACATGAGTTTCCATGATAGGACCGGAATATGCAAGTTCCACATTACCCGATCCAAAATGCAGCGTCGCTTCAGCCGTGCAAAGAACATGTATAGTAGAATGCGGAAGCTTCGTAAGTTGGGTTATAGAGCAACAAATCACACCACACCCTCTACCGAGCAGACGGACTTGTGTGGGTGTGGTAGATGACCGATGGACTTCTCTTGTCAGAGTGCATAATCCCAAGTATGAAATTCGGAGGTGGCGATGTGATGTATGGTCTGGTTTGACCTTGGACGTCTGTTTGTGGTATTACGAACATTCAACTCCGAGCGGTATCTGAGCATTCTGGACATTGCAATGCTTCCTACTTTGTGGTATTTCTACGGAACTGACCAATGTCTCATTCAGTAAGACAATGGCGCTGTGTCAGAAGGCTGCTGCATTTTAGTGATATAAACGTCATCGCACTTAACTGGCCTCCACCCTATTGAAAATCTGTGGGATGTAGTAGAGTATAAAGTTGGGTCAAGGGACGTCCACCCCCACAACAGTCCAAGAGCTCATTACATTCCTTCAGGAAGAATGATCAAAAATTCCCATTGATCGCTATCCTACGCTTGTGGAAAGTAGTACGTCCCGTAGGATTGCTGGGTTATCGCTGCGCGAAGGGGTCCTATATCTTATTAAGGTGGGCACCATTTCTGTTTGTTCCTCATACTGTGATGTCCGTTGACTGCTTTCCAAGCAGTGTATATAATAGTGGACGCGTGTAATGAGTTTAGTCATCTACAGCTGCGCATGAGTTCATTCCTCAATTTTCTAGGTCCCGATTCCTGTGGAGAAAAGGGAAAATTCGTCCTGCCAAAGCTTAGAAATCTTGTCAAAAACTTCAATGAAGGTTACGATGACATGGTGTTGCGGATCCTTGAGAGAATATCGGATGATAATTGGAGAAAACAAGGTGAGTCATAACATTAATGCTTTAAATCGAAATAGTCAGAAATGAGTATCAGTTTACAAAAATACAATAAAAAAATATCATTTTACGTTGAAGATAAGCAATTAAATATGTCAGTGTTCTGATTAAATTATTTGAGGGTTAGGGGTTGGTAGTGTCTCGGAGCATCAAGACCTAAGTACTCATAAGCCCACCTATCCTAAGTTAACTCCCTACGTATAATCCTTTGCTTTCCTATTTTTGTCTATTCTTGTCTCCTTCTTTTAAATTCATCCAGTTAATGCATATTCCTCCTATTACCTTGTTCAAGCTAAGTGACGTCATACCCAGTCTTAAGTATGATGCTTCTTTCTCCTTCTTTATTACTTATTTTATTGCAGTGCTTAGGTTTGCTTCTCTGAGATATTCAAAGAAGTGATATTTTATGTATTAATGTTAATTAGTCTGATTTCTTTTTTTCAGTGAGAGAGATCTAGATGAAAAATAATTAAAAACTAAGAGATATCGTCATTTGGAAATTTTCATAATTATCATGTCGTCCAGAACGCAGAAAGTTACAGCGAGGAATGGATTTTGTCCGAGCACACAAAAAAAATGTAATTACAATCACTTGTGTCCTACTTGTTCAGTCATCAAACCGAAGTATTCTAGAAATAGGAGAATGTACACATAACGGCTACTGAGTTAGAAACCTTTATGCAGATGTACAAATAATCTTTGATTTATCCCAGTTTATTAGATAACGGTGCTGTCCAATGAAATTAAGGAATTGCACTCATTTCTTTGCTATGAATGGTTATGGAAAGAGGTTACATGTTATTTGACCCACATGTTAAAAAGAAAACTCAAGTTCCCGAGTTTGTCGATCTCTGGCACGGCCAAGCCGGTTTTTTCTCTGCAAATTCAGGGTTTTCTTCCCGTAAACGCGAGAAAATCGACCGTCAAACCCACAATATTTTCAGACATTAAATAAAATATTGTGTTAGGGTTAGTGACTACAAGATGGCGGCACTTGTTGAGCCGTCTCTCTTCACCGCGTGCCGCTTAATTAGCGATAGCCTTGGGCCAGCTATCTCTGATTGGCTGCCAGTGGAAGTTAGATTGGGCAAAACGGCCTCGCCAACTCCTTATACGGGAATAAAAGGCGTTAGCTGGTTTTTTTTTAATTTATGTTTTATATAATATTTTATGTAATATTTATGTTTTCTTTTTTTATATTTTTATTTTATTTTATTTTATTTTATTTTAAGTGTTGTTTATTTTAGGAAACTTGAATAAAATATTGTTATATTTATTTCAACATGTATGTTCCTTTTGTAGGATGGAAACCTAAACGAAATTGGTATAAGGAGAAATCACAGGCTAAATAATTTATTTGTAGATGGGGAGGATGATTCTCCTATTACAAGAGATTCTATATTCATTTCTTCAATGGTGCATGTTTAATGTCAGTTTGAGAAACATTTCTTTATAGCTAAAAAAAGCTTTGCAGTTACGTTGGAATTTGTTTTAGAGCATAAAGTTAGCTATGGTATATATATATTATCTCATCTACTCGGGTATCCTAATTCTACGGAAGAATTTGAAAAGGTCAATAAAACATATTTTTATCTTGTATGATTATATTGTCATGTGCTCCTTTCCCATTCTTATTTTTCACATACAAGTGCAGGGTGATCAAAATTAAAGAATGCCTTGGGGAGCGTCACCCAATGATCCAAATGATGTGACACTTTGCAGGAGTACATTGTCGGTCATGCGGAAGTGATATCTGATGGGGGGGGGGGGGGAGTAGTTCTAAAAGCCACTACTAGTTGCGTTGTAAACAACAAAAGCATGGAATTTGCATATCACGCAACTCGGTAGGTACGAGGATGGTTTTAAAAGATGGACACAAGATTTTTCCTTTCATTCTGGTTGTTAATACCATCCACCATGATGGCACTTGCCCCAACGTGCTTTGCTCATGAAGCTGTACTACCTAAACTGTTGCTGCACTCAGCGAATTTCGCCGCCTGAACAAATGTCGACGAGGTCCACTATCGCCATTTGCTCTTCTACTAAAGATTAGTCGTCTTGAAGAAACAACTAATCATTCGTTGGGAGTTCGACCTGGTAGAGGTCCAGAACCAATCATTCACTTTTTAATTTTTATTTTTTTTATGAATTATAAAAAGTAGTTATTTATAATTCATTTCTTGGAGCTGAGATGCTAATCCACACTAATTCTGACAAAAATAAGTGTTAAGATTAGGAACCACGAGATGGCAGCACATGTCTGCTTCTCTTAATCGGGTTTGTTTATAATTAGTGATAGTCTTGGACCAGATATATCTGATTGGCTACCGGCAGAAACATATTTTAACATATTTTTTGTTACCTAAGTGAATGAAGTTGCTACTGCCATTGTAGAGCAAGCCATGAATAACACCATTGATTCCTGCAGTGCACGTGCTGTATCAAGACACATGGATATGCCTTAGACAGCTGTCTGGAACATCCTACAGAAGATTCTTTATTTCTACCCATTCAGGATAACCCTAACACAGGAGTTGCGCCCGCAGGACTTTGAAAGTCGTCTGATATTCGCTTTAACATTCTTTGCTCGAGTGGAGCTGCTTAGCCGTGGATGATTTTGTGGAGAGATGAGGCTCGCTTTTACCTGAACGCAGCTATGAATACCCACAATTGCCGGGTATGGGCTATGCAAAACCCACATGCAATTCAACAAATTCCTTTGCATTCATCCAAAGTTACTTTCTGGTGCGGGTTTACAACTTTGTTTATCATGAACCATTCTTCTTTGATGACACGCTAATATTTCGCTAGTATGTCTGCTTATCAATAAAATGGACGAAAAGGAAACAAGAAGTTGCTGATGTATAGTGCTACTATTGCCTACGGCTCCTCTTTGCGACTTTTGGGAAAATGTTCTTTCTTTTTTTCCTTTCTTAATAGCTGTGAGAGTAATCTAAGCTTTTCGGCTTGTTGCCTGTGCAGAGAGGATTATATCCTAGTATTTCTAACGCATACTAATATTCACGACTTTAAAAAAAAATAAAAATAAAAAAATAAGTAAAAAACACTAACACTCAAACTAAATCTCTTTTTTTTTTTTTGAATAAACGATTTTATTTAGTGAAAAGAATCTATTTGGAAAACTTACAATTTCAGCACACAATGAACAACTCAGGCAAAAGAAGGAGGTAGGGTCTGATATGATGGATAACAAATAGCCCGGTTTTAGAAACGCCTGCTTAACTCACAACAGTATTGTTTTATTCCTTTCACTTTTTAATTTTTATTTTTTTTATGAATTATAAAAAGTAATTATTTATAATTCATTTCTTGGAGCTGAGATGCTAATCCACACTAATTCAGACAAAAATAAGTGTTAAGATTAGGAACCACGAGATGGCAGCACATGTCTGCTTCTCTTAATCGGGTTTGTTTATAATTAGTGATAGTCTTGGACCAGATATATCTGATTGGCTACAGGCAGAAACATATTTCAACATATTTTTTGTTACCTAATCGTTTTCATATTATGTAAAATTCATATAAAATACATGATATACACATACAAAGTGAAACAAATACTTCTAAAAAAAGAAGAAGTTGTCACATACGTCTACATACAAATACAGAAGTTTAATAATATATAGATAACATTTAACACTACAATTAATCCAATAAAAAGTTATTTTTGATAAAGGGACTCATACGCGTTATAATTCATTTTTCGGTAAATTTCATGCATATTATTTATTATTTCATGAAAGTTTTATTACGACACTACTAGTAAAGCGACAAAGTGCAGTCAGTGCCGCCATCTACCGAATTTGAATTTGATTAATATAGTCATACATTCTATTAAAAATACGGATTTTATTCAATACAGGTTACAAATGATGGGGAGAAAGAAAGTGGAGAAAACTATTGTAATTTTTTTTTAATTAAAAATTACAAATAACAGAATAGTTAATCTTAAAAATGTGAAATGACACAGAAGCAGTTGTTACAATGTTGAATATCACCTCTGAACAATGATTCAAAACATTGATTAAAAACGCAATGCGAGATCAAATGCCTGCAATCTTTTGATTGCAGACATTTTTAAATTCATTCGATTTCAAGAAATTTTCAAACACAGTTGTTGAACTGTCTTTAACACATGTGGCATGATTTCTTTTCTGATCCCAAATTCAGTAAACTTATACTCATCTAGCAGCGTAAGAATGCAATCGGCTTCACGTCATCTCCAAACAAGGAAAACCTAAATGTGTTAGTTAAAACAGGAAGAGATGGATGAAAAGAAAAACAAAACAAAATGCATAAATAAATACATAAGCATGTAAATTAGATATCAGCAATCATAAAATATTTACGTACATGTTTAAACAATAAAAAAAAGGTAAAACAGAATTCTGGGTAGCTCGATATGAGCAAAGTCAAGTTAGTGAATGGTGACAGTCACTGGAATAATTTCAAAAATAAGCGTTGAGATTTAATATTAATAAACCTATTGTTTGTTAATATTCATATTAATATTTGTTTATTAATATTAATATTTATTAAAATTCAGATAAAATACTAATATCGCATTTTATAAATTTGACGCCAACAGACTGGTTGATCGGTCTGTGTTAAAACTAGTGGATGCATTACAAATGTGCTGAGTAATATAATAAGAGTAATGTTGTTACAAACTTATAATTCGTTGTTTTTCCTATACTTCCAATCTCCTACGATATTTCAGTTGTGTAACGTTCTGTACTCCGAATCTGATCTTGGCAACACAGCAGTAAGATAAAAAAAAATAACTATTTTCACTCAAATCAACACAAGCTTCGAGGATGCATGTTGATATATATGCATTCTCGAAGAAAGAATATTAAAAATAAAAATTTGTATTTATTATAACTACGGTAAATGTACTATATAAACAGCATTTTAGTGTCAGATTTATAAAATGCGATATTAGTATTTTATCTGAATTTTAATTGTACGTATATACAATGATACAATACAGGTCCGCGCGGTTAGCCTAGTGGCTGTGCGCTTCGCAATCACATGCCCGTGGAAGGCGTGTCCTAGGTTCGATTCCCGTCGACGACGTAAGGAGCTTAAGGATCTTCCTCAGCCATAGCCAAGTTAGTCGGTCTTTGGGGTGGACAGCAGGGTTTTTTCCGCCAGTTTATCTGGGGTTTTACATCCCCCAAATCAGACCCGTGAACACAAAGGCTACAGTCATAAAAATACGGCAAGGAAGGCAACAGGAAACCACCTTGCGTCACTATCTCCATAGTAATCAGCTGCAACTCTCTCAAGAGAGGAAGCCACAGGATCGGATCAGATCAGATACAATACAGATGCAGTATAGACGGGCTGAATCCAAAACTGGAGCAGGCGTTGGAAAAAAATCGAACATTTGTTGACAATTGCCGTACTACAAACCTACGTTTCTTTTATTCTTTCTTTTAATTTTTTCTTTTACTTTGGTTAAAAAGATTAGGGATAGCATGTACTCCACGCGCCAAGAAATCCATGCGAATCTCACTGGGCATGCGTAGCACAGATTCACTGGCCTTGGGGTAACATGTAGTCTTGTTAATGCAATAACTATAGTATATCAGAGTGTATTAAAATTTTCCAAATACAAATAAAATTATTATCCATTGATTAATTAATAACATAAACATCTGTCCTAGTTTCTTCAACCATTTGTGTCTCTTTGAAGAACATCTGTCGCCATTCCTTACACGGGCCCGTGTACTTTTTTTTACCGATAAACTATTTTTCTTTTAAAAATAATCATGATTTGAATGCATTATTTCAATACCAGAAATTAATTTTATTTTTTAAACATTCAATAAAAATTTCTTTAAAAAAACTGTATTGATGAGACGTATATAAGTTTTGTTTATTATATTTATTAAAAAAAAAAAAAGAATGTTGCTAAAGGTTGCTTCAGAGAGAAAGAGAGAGAGAGAGAGAGAGATGGCAGAATTATTTTATTTTTAAAGGATTCTAATAATCAGAGCTATAAATAAAGTTTTATTTTTGTATGCTTCAAAGTCTAATACAACTGACATACGTCAGAGAGACATTTACATAATTCAGTCCTTGAGGATTATTCAAATAATATTATGAGGCAAGCAGAAGATTGTGCGTCCAAACCTTAATGCTCTTGGACTTGAATGACGTCATATATAATGGATATCTATTCAACTACATCAATAAAAATACGCTGAATATTCATTTAACATAATAAGCGTGTTTCTTTGTTGCCTACAGCGACACCATTCGGCTCGTTTGAAACCTAAGATAAATATGTTTTTTTTTTTTTTTTCATCATACACACACGTTGTCTCCTGTGATTTATTTATCTAGTCGTCGTGTTCTATTTGAGTTCGGCTACCTGTTATTGCTGACGCAACAAGACGTCTCTAGGTACGACAAATGATGCGTCACCTTTGCCGTCATCGTAATGCGAGTGACGTGATTTACTGAAGTTCGAGTTCGTTGGTATTCCTGAATTTGGCTCTGTACACGATGTTGTAATTTCATGCAACGCGAACAGTAGAGAAAAACCAAACTGCTCGTAAATAATATAAGACACAAAAATTCACTTTTTCACATAACTGTTACAGTTTATTATGGTATGTATGGGTGGCGCCACCTATCGTCTGAAATGAGAAATTTCAACCGGTGATAGGTACAAGCTGAAATAAAGTCAATTTCAGACATATTACACAAAATATTTAATATTCATCAAATTTATTAAATGGAAAAATATAAAAGTGGTTACTTTGGAGTAATTATTTAAAATTGAGAATTTCTGAACACTTGTTGAGTTGCAAACATCAGAATAATATTTTTTTGTTTATGTATCTCCCTCACGAAAGGTTTAAACCTAAAAGATTGTCCATCAGTGGCGTGGGAAGGATTAGTCAGTTTTTAAATCGATTTTTATTATTTTATTACTTTTTATTTATTTTTACAGGTGTAGTTGATTTTTTTTTATTATTATTTTAAATAAAACTGCATACATAAGGAATCCTGTTTACATGGGACACACAGCTGACACACTTTTAATACGTACCGGTATTGACCTGCAAAAATAAATAAAATAATGAATGTTATAAAGTTAGAATTATGTTAATGGCTATTTTGAGAATTCTAAACCGGATGCTTCCCTCCTTTCCATTTCCTTAATGTGTTGTGAGTAAAATGTGACTTTTGTCACCGGAAATGACATTGACATCATTTCCTTTAATGATGATAACCAGGTATTCAGATATTATAACAGGATAGATAAGCATACTATCTACCGTATCTAAGGATATGATTAAGTATTTGATAACGAGATAGATAAGCATGTAGTATTCACAGCTAATTAAAAATATATACAAGAAAGAATGGATCAAATTAGGGCCTGATTTCAGACAACAAGGAATCAACTGCATTGCCGAGTTCTGCAACTAGAAATCATAATCAGAAAAATTAAGATTCTCATAATTTTTATTTTTATTTTCGCTATTGTGGAGTAGCTTCAGTCTTTTTCTCCTACCTCCAACTATTTTCGTGGAGATGAATGGGAGCTCACCTCTTTCCCCATTGAAGGCTGTGCCACATGGGTACGTCATTACTATTGCACAATTACAAAAAAAAAAAAAAAAAAGCTAATAATGTACGCATATAGGATGCATTACATCCTAAATTACGCTAAAGATGCATAGTTGTTGAGCCCTCATTGCAACAACACAAATAATGGAAGGATACTGGGCTAGAAATGAAACTAAACCGCTCTTGATACGAGGACGCGCTTTTTACATAGGGTATGGAGAATCACAATTCTCTCCGCATTTTGGACATAAAATATGCAACACGGCAAGGGCGACTCGTGCATAGGCACCGCAAAATTACAGCACTCCCAATTTTTCTCGATATATAAATATATTTATTAATTTATTTATATTGGTTGTAATATTTAATTTTCTGCTCAACAATCCTATACAATTCTCTTATTTTGTATAAAAAATAATAAAAACATCTCGTAGCACTTAGGAGGGCGAAGGGCGCAAGCAGCACTGTGTTTACCACAGTGTCATATTGCTACGCGCGCAAGCATATGCACGTCATAGTGAGATGCGAGCTATTAGCGTAATGCGGCACTGTCCGTCGCGCAGTTCCACTGTTGTTTATATGCAGTTTGCGCCAGTAGTAGAGTGCTCGTAGTGTTTATCGTATTTACTCCATCTCTTTAAATATTTGGACATTACGATTAAAGGATTTAATCGTAATGTCCAAAAATTGTAAATCCATTCCTTTAATTACAATATTATATCATAATCAAATTAAAGGAATGGATTTTATTTTTAAGTAATTTTGAATTATACCAACCTGTATAATTTTATCGATAATAAACAATATTTTTTCATGTTTAATTTTTTTTTTTAATTTTTACCATAATTTTGATATTTTATCCAAACTCGTATACACTGTACTTACAATGTGTATGTATATTTCGAAGGTTGCAACACCCCCCTACGATTTCAAGCCACTAGCCGCCACTGCAACACGGTGCAATTATGTACATCTGCTTGCGCATTCCAGGAACGTATTTAGCAACTAAATTTGAAAACCAAAACATTTGAAGGTTTATTCAGATAACTATAGCAATGATTATATGGAAACATGTTGTGTTATAGTATGCTATATTAACAATAAATATAAAACAAAAATAAAATAAGAAAACTAAATCAATATAAATAGATCTTGTGTGCTTTTGCACAGTGCTTTACCAGATTAATAATAAAAACAAAACATTTTGCTTACTAGTGGTGTATAACGAACAGGACGCTCTGTAAAGGTTGTGCCCCGCACAAAGTCGCCTGATCAGGAGGGGCGACATTTCAAGACGATAAATAATAGTACATTTTTATACAATGCTCTTAGTTATTAATAAGAATTTACTACATAAATTGTATGACTTAAAATAAACAGTAAGGCGATAAAAAAATGAACAGTAAACTCAACAACTGATTATCCACTTGGCTTTGACGTACCACTTCATGTGTGGTGAGTCAAAGAGAGAGACAAAAAATCCATGAACATGATATTTGACACATTAGTATAAAAATTAAGGATAACATTTCTTTAGACTATTGAAAGATGCTTTCTGATGTCAAATGTCTGAATCTATAGAATAAATTGTGTTGTGTAATCGAAATTTCATGTAAAAAATAAGAGAATAGTGTTATACCATACCTGATAAATATTACACTGATCTAATACTTCTTAAGTCAGTATTGTGATTGTTCTCAAGTGAAAGGAAGCAGTTAAAAATCTGAGTTAATAAATTTTCCAGACTTTATCCCAGTAAAAAAACTTCTAGACACATTTCTGTGTTTATTTAATATGAAAGGATGTCTGGAAAACTCAAGTGACTGTACATCATGTCTGTCTTTCTTATTTCGTTATCCATTACTATTTGCTAACAGCCAAAGCTGCTTGCTTCTTGTTTTTATGGACACAAAGAATTATATCCTTGGGGGAAATGATGATTAGAGTTTAGACTACTGCGTTCAAGTTTGAAAATCCTTATCTGAGAAACAATATTGATATAACGGAAAAGTATGGGGAAAAAAAAGCCAACAGATTGTATGAAAGAATAAGAGAAAATTTGATTGAACTTTATAACGTCGGTAAAGAAATTAATAAATCGGATTACGAGGACGTTTTTCTATAAATTCCCTGCAAGATATAATTAAAAACTAATGAAGGAGTGCTGTAGGTTTGACTTAATGGAATTCATTCAATTAAATAAAATAAATTTATCTGGGATTGGAATAAACTTTCGAGAAAAAAAATAGTTCTCTATTGGTAGATACCCTAAACATATTCAAGAAGGTCGTAGATTTATTGAATTGTAATCGTATATATTCTGAAGACAGATTAATGATTCTTGAGAGAAAACCTAATTACGTACTCCAAATATACTTTGAAATGAACTAAAAAAAAAAAAAAGAACAAGCTATGCAGACCTACGTCGTACAGATTACCACAATGCTACGCAGGTACCTGTTCCTTCCATTTCGTGCCAAAATTTCCCGCTTTGGCGCTAGTTGTCTGTTATATTTCTTTCTTTCTTGTATAGATTTGATTCCAATATAAAAATCCATTTTGCGTTAACTTTATTGTCAACGAATTCTTTCTTCCAGCTATGAGCAAAAGTCTAGCGTAAAGCCTGTTTCGAGACTAAACTATTTGAACAAAGTTAAGCACTTATTAAACATGATGCCTGCCTGGTTGGTCGAGTGGTTAACGTATCTGCTCTCCAATCAACGGCCTGCAGATTCGAATCCAGCCATGGCTATGGATGTAGGTGTCATTAGGTGTGACAACACTCTAGAGTGTTGTCACACCGGGCTTTGATCTGTAAAGTAGGGTGTCCAGACCATGTAAAAATTAACAGAAAAATATAAATATAAATATACATATATATATATATAATTAATGATAAAAATTGGAAATAGGAGAAAATATACTTAGCCCATCCACGTTAGAGATGCACATAGATTTGCAAATTCGTGGTTGGAAGAGACATAAAAATAATAATAATAACAATAGATAAATAAAAACTTTCCACTTATATGGTTAGCTTTTTATTCCCACCCATCAAATGCAGCCATGCATCGGGTAATTTATTTTATTTATTTTTATTATTTTTTTTTATTTTTTTTATTTAGTGTATGATGATACAACGGTCGTGAGGTTTATATGGACAGGTACAACACCATCTTATGAAGCCAAAATAATGCAATTGGTTGTGGTTTAATTTTATGTAAATTGTGAGAATTCTGTGGCCAATTTGTCTGTTTTGAGGGATTAAAAAAAAAAAAAAAAAAAAAAAAACATAAGCCTTTAATTTAACCAAAACATTCGATTTGTGGGTGCGCTACCTTTTTTTAAAATAATAAAATAAATTTAAATTTAAAATAAATTCAAAAGTTTAGATGATTATGAACATTTTTCGCAATTTTGCTAGAAGCAAAAGAAATTAGTGGGATTCAAATTGGTTTTCTGTAAATTTCACTCACTATCTAAAATGGAGGTTTTACAGTGATAGAGCTGATTGGGCAATGTATTTATTTCCCTATTTATTTCTTCTTTTTTTTTTTTTTTTGCTCTCTTGTTGTTTTCAGTTAAAAGATATCTTCAAATCCAGCTGTGGATCTGTTGACAGCAAACGAAGAATGAGAATCTTCATATTTTCAACAGTTCATAACACTCGACCTTAGTGATTTTCTTTCAAGAACAGCGCCCCCTTTCGAAAACGCGCACGTAATCAGAACTAATAAATTTCGATTATTAAATCTTGGCTTGAACCATTATGATAAGTGAAGTTTATCATTTGATTCTAAACACTTGCAAAGGAATTTTTTTTTTCCCCCGTTTCCATGGGAACAGAAATCTGCAATTTTGTAATTGTTAAATTTATTATTATTTTTACGCAATAATATATTAATATACACTTTTGTTCTCAACACTTTTGACTTGAATGATATGAAGTTAATGGACATTCTTTTACAATTGAAAAGAATATATACTTGTCAAGTTTGTATTCCTTCTGATATAACTTTATATCAACACTTAGCCTAAGGTACACTAAGAAACAGATTCTTCAAAAATCCCTATACCATTACAGAGTAAAACATGAATGAGATAGGGATTTTTTCTTGTATACAAAATTCACACGTGTTTTCGAAGGACACACACACACACACACACACACTGAAAAAACTGACCAGTTACGCATCGTTTATTTAGTAAGCGTACCAGAAGTGCCAAACACGTGGGACTTGTTTACACTATTGATGTACTTACGAGAAAAACAACTACATGCTGGTCACAGAACCTGACTGCATATGATATTATGCTGTGACAAGAGGTCACTTTTGTTTTTAGACCTTGGACTTTGGCTAGAAGGATTTCCTTTTTATTTTCCATGACCCTGGTTGTCGTTTCTTTCATAGTTATTCTCTTTGTCCATCTACACCGCAGATGGTGTTGCAATGTTCGCATCCGATATCAACTTTCTTGTATTTATTTGCTAAAACTACGTCGCATTTGATTGTAAACATGCTGAATGAGGATTTAGTCCTTTACTCTACCAAGTTTCCCGTTTATTTTACTTCCGCCTTGGGGATGTTTACATAAAAAAAGGGGTGAAGGAACCACCCGTACACGTTTATACAGAATAAGAAACAGCAAGGATTTCATTCATCTGAAAAACGCAAACATAACACGTGGATACTCGTAAGATGTGTGTACTAAATATTTGTTAGATACAGTACAGCCAACGTACACTATTTATTTTTTTATGTTTTTTAATAATCATAATTAACAGACGTTTACGACAAGGTAGTGACCAGTCCTATGCTTAAAGCGTGCATGATTTTGTCACAGATATTTAGCTTCAAACTTGAAATAAAGTCGACTGCTCGGTTGAGGAGTTCCTACAAGCATCACAAGTGAAACCTTAATCAAACACGCTAATAAAAGAATATGCATTCTTCCGGACAAAGTCCATTGCCTTTTAAGTAGTGCAGTCCAAACCAAGTGCGACGCCAAAGGTATTCTCATAAGCTCTCCGGTAATTTGAAACTTCAAGGTTTCAATACATTTGGCCGAAAATGAATGAATATTTAATATCGTTTCTTTGGATAATACTGATATGTTTATTTGATTTCGTCTTATATACATTTCGAAGTTATTATTATTATTATTATTATTATTATTATTATTATTATTATTATTATTATTATTATTTCTTCCTAGATAACCTCAAATTTCGGTTGTATATCTCTTCGTCTATATTTTTTTATTTTAATTCTGTACAGAATTAAAATAAAAACTGTATACCCTTCTGTACACACGATAAATGTAACACTTTAGACCAATTCAAACCTCCAGAGAATCTCTTCAATTTCTTCAAATTGAAGAGATTTCTTCAATTTCTTCAAAATCTTCAAGCGAAGCTCTCTCTCTCCAGAGAGAGCTTCGCTTGAAGACTTGCCAAGAATAGTCGATTCATGCTGAAGGAGAGAAAGAAATGAAGGAGGTACGAATTGGTCGCCAACACGGGAAATCACGTGCTTTATAGGTAAAATTTTCCAACTGTTATACAAGCAACATATTTAACACTTTAAAACTACAATGTTCATAAAAGAGAAGTTAATTTTTCGACGTGTAATAATAAACAACTCATCCCACAATACGGATTGATTACCCTATTATCGGAATGGATTCTCCTTCTGTTGCCATGCGGAACCTTTATTTGGTTTCTTTAGATTAAGGTGAGTTAGCTGGTCTCAGGCGGAGGTAGAGTTTTTTTTTTTCATCCGGAAACTCGGGTTTTCCTATAGGTCTGATTCGTCAGCTATATGCTGGTCCCAGGCCCAGATTAAATGGGGGATTAGGGAAAGCAATGGTCAACTACCCTGCAAAAATCTCACCAGAAACACTTTATCGCAAGAACATTTGCCTACAAAGTTATCTAGAGTTATACGACCGAAGAGTTAAATCCTCATCATCAAACAATCAAAGTTGTTGGTGAGAAAGTTGACGTTGTCCGCTTGCTAACCAGCCTAGCAGGTCATAATGATCTTTTTTAAAAATCTCATATGTGAAAAAATGCCAACTACATATAGCTACTTCACCTTCACATTTTATTTGTAAGAGTGTTGTTGGTGTATTACGATAAAGTTTAGAGAATATTTACATTCTCATCATTCAAATCAATCTTGTTAATCAAGTAGCAGCTTCGAAAATGAAACCAAATGAAACCAATTGAAACCAATTTTAGGCCAATTCAAGCCTCCAATAAGCAAATTTTGTATTCAAATCAAACAACCAAAGTTCACATTCCACGTATGGAACTTCCACCCAAGAAAGGTTGTATGCTTATAGTACATTAGTACCGTGAGTGAACTAAAGATTTTCATTTTATAATTTTATTTATTTTTAATGTATTAATCCCGCTCTAGAGGCCAAACATGGTCTCGGGTGATGCAATTGATCTATCTCCCACCCACAGACAATCCCAAACATCCAAACCGCGACCTGTTGGTTGGAGAGTGAGGGCCCCTCGGCCAAACAGGGAGGCATAACATCAGTTCTTTTAATTACTTTGAGTTTTAGATGAATAATAGGTAAAACAGTCAAGGAATAATGACTTGGAGTCTATGTCATTTGATTTTCTTCTCTTTTGTACGCCCCCCCCCATCCATTTTGGCCTATTTTGCCGAAATTCATAAATCCCTTAAAAAAGATAAACCCAGTGGCTAAAATGAATGACTATGTACTGTACTCGTATTGTCATCAAATAAACTGAACAAATCGATAATATTCAATTGAAACTCTGGGTTAGAGTAGGTCGAATTTGGACCGCAATGATTATCGTAATAAGAGTTGTCAGCAGCTCTCTAGTGGAGTTCGCTTAAGGGTCACTGATGACTTGATAAACAGCTTTGTAAACTACGGATTTCTCCTCTGGTAGATAGAAAGCTATCTGAGACGAAGTGAAGTGTTCCATTTGCACGGTGAAAATGTTTCGCACGTGTCCTAAATAATTAAATAGGAACTTTATCCTTTACGAAAATGACTCGATAGATAGAAAGTCAGAGGCTATTTTGAAGATACATTTGATATAACACAGAATCTTGGGATATGGTTTTGCCGCTGTGCTTGTCATGGTTGTTTCTGGGATTCCCACACTCCCAGAGTGAATGCATATCACGCAATGTAAAACACTTAATGAAAACTTAGATACAAAGATGGCCGAAGATGTAATTCTGCGTGTGTGAAAGCAAGTAGTGCTTGCTTTCACACACGCACGCACTTTATTAAAGACAATAAAGTCTTTAATAATAATAACAGCACAGTTTTATCACTCGAATACATATGCTTACCTGTCAGCTGTCGCACGCTATATTATTTGAATACCCTTCCCAGATAGCTACGGCCCAACAAATGCCAATTATCATATTAATGACAATAAGTGTTAAGCATATGAATGATTCTTTGTTAAAAATGCAAAATATTGTGAATTAAAATATATGCAAATGTTATATTGATGTTTACAAATATGATTTATTTTTATTGCTACAATTATTACAGCTCTTTCAAATACAAGAAACAGTTTGATATTTGACTGCGTGTAGCGAATGTGAAAACAAAGGTTGGACGCCACTGATTTAATGGGTATGTTATTTTTGTTACGTTGGGATTATTATGGATGAAATCTTCTTACACGACATCAGACCATCTCAAATGATGTTGTATAGATGGCGTGCTCATTTGACTCGCGCTAGTTTTGAAAGTAGCAATGAAAGATGGCCGATTTTAAAAGTGTAGACTGTAATAGACAGATTACAGAAATGTGATGTTGAACAGATCTACAGATACGAGTAATGTTATTCTATATGCTAGTGAGGAAGAGAAGGTTAAAGTTCCTAGTTGTACCTTGGATGGTGTTTGTGCCATGTTCCTTGGAGTACGATCAACATTATGGAGCTGTCCTGATTTTGCATTGCTGATAAAGTTGTGTCCATTAGTTCCTATGTCAATGTTGTGCCAAGCATTGTGCCCATTCTTTTAGCGATGTCTTGAGCGATCCTTGTCTTAAATTTTATATTCTGTTGTTAATTCGGGAGAAAAAAAGTATGATCACATTTCCTTCATCTCCCATCTCCCAAAAGCAGACATAAACCAGCTAGAACACACACAATTAACAGGCTAATGTACTTGCCTGTTAACCTTAAATTGCTTTGTTTAATTCCAAGTAACCCCAATTCCTCTTTTATAGCTGTTCTCAATAAAAAATTTGATGACGTCTTTTATGGTGACTATCGTATCTCAATGTGTTTTAAATATATTAAGGTAGTCATAAATGTATCAAGCATTTATTTGCCAAATTTTCTTCTAAATAATTTATGTAGAATTTCTAGTAATTAAGGTGTTTTAATAATTACAGTTTCTATTCCTGTTTCATTTTTATGTATTACAAGATGGTAATGACATGTAGTGTCGCCCCTGACAAGTGCCGGTAGACGAGAGAGTGTGATTGACCTACTGAAGGACTCAGTTTGGTCATTAAAATCACTAGGTAGAAATAAAAAGCCATCCCCTCTATAACATAGTAGTTTAAATTACTTAATGAAGGCCATTAGAACCAGTTGTATGTCAACAGTCATTAACTTTGTCTAATTTTGCTATAAATGCATCTGCTGAAGATGGAACCATATATTGATACGGAAAGGTAAAAATTATGCTGAAATAAATGCATAGAAATTATGAGAGTTTTGAGTATTTGCAATAATAAAAAAACAGAATTTTAACATACCAGTGGATAATTACATGAGTCATAGATCTTATCGCCAGACAACGCTTGTCATGAAATACTTGTTAGACCACATGTTTAATGATGTATTTATATAATGGAAAATATTAACTTATTTAGGCACAATCTGTTCTAACTATCGCAATGGTTAGAACAGATTGTGCGGCAAATCTTCAATAAAGAGGGTAGAGAGGCTTCCATATGAAAGGAAAGACAGCGGTGCGCGCGTATGTAATTCTTAATTCAAAACAAACTTATTTTTAATTCAACGAGTTAAATTATTTACATTTAATTCGTGTGCTGATGTAGCCTATGAATTTGTCTTCATAATCTCTGTATAGATCACAAGGTACGCTATGGGTAATGGTAATTGCAATACCTTCTGAACCATCTGAGTAAGATAGTCAATCGATTGAAATCCAAGTTCTTTCTGCAATGCAGGTAAGCTTGGTGAAATGACGTCACCACTTCATACGCAATGATATACTCTGTAATGTAAACAATGTCACTGCTCAGGAAGGTTATCCAACCTGCATCATGCGTCCCTAAGGAATTCCCCGTATGCACAATGACACGGTTTACATCAGCGGTTTTTCAACCTTTTGATTGCCACACCTTACTCTCTAAATTGAGCGATGGTTCTCGCCTCGCTGCTTGCTTACTCACTTGCGGAAAAAACTGGTTTCACTACTTTGAAGCAACTACGCATTCGGTAAAAGCAAAATAGTTGCTCAGTAATGACATAGATTCAATGTCATTATCACTAGACTTGTTTTAATTTAACTCTATAATCCTACTTGAAAAAAAATGCAGATAAAAATAATAATGCATTCAGACAGTAGAACTCGCACGCCTTTCTTATTATACTATTAGCTTTTTTTTTTTTTTTTTTGTCAGTCTCACCCACGAAAGGTTGGTAACCCGTAGCTCATTTGGTACCGTGTGTAAGCTACAGTTAACTCAGAAATCCTTCTCCAGAGACCAAACATTGAACATTTTCCAAGCCATTTTGAGTTAGCAATAGTGCGGTGGTCTTCCATCGAACGCTGACTGAATCTTCCACCTTAAGACATCGGTATTCATTCATGCTAAGAAGCAATTCGAATCCCTGAACCTATTAAGTGAAGGCCGATACGCTATCCTCTTTGCTAACTCAGCTGATCTTCGAAATGCAATCGAAGAAATCTTATAAGGGCTTTTGCAAATTAGTCGTTCTCATTGGTCACTTCTTTCGTCAATTTAATCAGTCCCGTTTAGAATGCTAGGAGTCTTTTAAAGAGCTGTTTAACTTGGGGGGGGGGGTAGCCAGTTTCGCACGGAATGGGCTACGCTTTCACCAGCAACCTGCATACTAGCTAGAAGACACGTAATGCACAGATATGATGCTTGACTAATAGCCTTTGTCATAACGGTGAAATCTAAACAACCAGTGAACCATGAAATTCATTCTCCATTGACTTATATTACATGTAGACATCCTACATTAATCCGAATGAGGAAACACTTTTCTATATCAGTGTTATAAACGAGATTATTTTTGTCCTATCTGATGCAGTTTCCAATGTATCAAAATTTAGCATCTGTATACAGAAAAAATGCGAATACCAACTTCCGTTAGCGATAAATATTTCATCGAAATCCTCGTTAAGAGTTTTAAGAAAAAAGAAGCAGAAATATAAAATAGCGATATTTTACCATATTTCGAAAATAATATGGAGAATTAAAGTCGAATTTAGAAATAAAATAAACATGTGATCTCTTCAGACTTGTAAAAACGAAATCGGTCTTTAACCTGTTTTATAGTTTGTGTAAAATGTAATATTAAACTATTAGTAAATATATTAGTAAAAATATGTAATATTAAACTGCTTAGACTTCTATTAATTAACAGAAGTCTAAGCAGTTTAATATTACATCAGAATTAATACAATGAAGGAGGAGGTGTCGCTTTTCTTTAACGTACCATTGACACTGTTATTGAAATACAGAGTATCTTGCATTTGGATCGGATTCAACGCAAACTAGAACGTTCATTTGAATTGCACTATGGGGATATTTGTATATTAATACCTTCTTAAATTCTCATCTTGTGGTCGGCCTTATCGTTTGCTTGTGACTTTGGCTTCACATTACGTATATATGCTTTGGACAAAATAGTGTAACTTCCATAAGTACTGGATTTACAGAATGTGAAAGAACGGATTCTTGCAACCAGCACTTTGTTAATTGATAAATATTAATACTACAAATCAACACATATGTCAATTCCGAGCACAAAAGGTAGCCAGCCTATAGCATATTAATACCACGAGTAAGATGAGTTAAATAATCCAGAAACACTGCTCTTGACCAAATATTGATGAAATTTGTTTTCAAGATATTTTAGGATTCAATAAGCAGGGTAGTGGTAATGAAAATAGCTTACCATATAAATACATTAACAACTATAACATAACGGGATTAGAACCAGCAGTTGTTGGTTGGAGACTAGAGATTCTTATTCATCCGGTCAACTATTTCCTAAAATTACTAACCACAAGTAATAATCTCTTTGTAATCTAAATTTTTCCAATGCATAATTCTAGTTTGTGTATTTGGGACATCAATAAAGGGTGGGAAAGTAGTCTTATCAAGTTTATGCAATCGTTTTATTGCATTATACGATTTCTTTCTGATTTGGAATTTTCCCTATATTAGGAAAGGTTTGTTGATTTAGTCAACATAGATAAAATGATGGTAAAGTGATCAAAAATGTCTCTTTTATTACGAAGTTAAATCAGTGGTGAGATGTGAGAAACGAATTCCTAAAATAAATGAAAGGACACAGTTTATTTGACTTTTAATGAGATCACATAAATCGGCAGGTTTTATTCACTTGTAACACACTCATTATTCTTGACGAACGAACCCTTTTTGCCAGTATTAATGGGACCAGGTTCCATTGGACAGAATGTTCTTTCTTCCGCATTCTTGGTCGATCTATAGAAAAAAAAAAGCATTGTCTTAATTACTGATATCTCAAAAGAAATACTAAGAAAAGATCAAAGAAACTCAAACTTCAAAGGTTTTATTTTATTGTTCTACTTTCGAACTATTTTCTTGACATAAAAAAGGTAACCTTAACCTTGGTATACTTCCTGCATATGGCAGTGAAATGGTGCTAAAGGAGGTCATTCAAGGCATGTTCTATATTTGGAAATTATTGATTAAAAGATCAGTAGATGTACGGTGGAGTCTTCATTCACTCTTAATATGGATACTACATAAGAATTTCGTATTTGGGAAAACAGTGTTTGAAGCTGCCTCTTTGTATGTAGTTTTTAATCAACAATTATTTGTTCTCTGGTCTTAGTCGAGAGGGGGATCTTTCCCAAAGGTTAACTAATGAAGTTAATTATTTTTAAAATATTGACTCGGGAATTATTCTGAAGATCTTCCGTTTGATGCAC